>NC_036649.1:1214429-1493580 GCF_002806865.2 Cucurbita pepo subsp. pepo | reverse complement strand
AGAGAGATATATATATATATATATATATATATATATATATATATATATATATATATATATATATATATATATTTATATATATATATATCAAAACTCAGCTTATTTATAAATTATCAATTATTTTTTTAAAATTAATATTTTTTTTTTTTTTGAAAAAAAAATTAGGCTCCCATAAAAATAAATATAAATTTTAGCATAATAAAAATTGAAATAAGAGTACGTGACAGAAACGAGGAAGGCTTCTTTGTTCTCGTCTCCCCACGTAAACATATCTATTTTACACGTAATTATCTATTTTATAGCTTACTTGACGGAGTTATAATTTTGTTGACACCAGACCTTACGTATTGAAATTTTTAATCTAGCATTTATTATTTAAAAGGTTGAAAATTTTAAATTATTTTAAGTTGAAAATGTTATAATTAGTTTACGTCTAATTCTCTAATAATTTCATAATTTTTGTGTCATTTAATTCAAATCAATTAATTTTAAGATTATTAAAAAAATTGAAAAGTTTGAATAAATTAGATACTAAATTGACTTTCTTTTTGGTAGGAAAAGAAAAGAACTTGCCCTTTCTAGAAAATACTAGCATATATTTAACTATACTTTTTAAAAGTGGACGTAAAATACATCTTTTAGAATAAGACATTCGCCCTAAAAGAAATGGCTCTCTTAGTTACCCTGCGCCTTATAAGAGTCCAAGCTCGTTGCCGTCAGCTTCACAATTCTAAAACGCGTCTATTAGAGAGAGGTTTCCACACTAATGTTTCGTTCCCCTCTCTCACCGATGTGGGATCTTACAAAATATCTCTCTAGTAGACCCATTTTAAAACCATGAGGTTGACAACAATAGTAACGGGCCAAAGCGGACAATATCTGCTAGTGGTGGGGTTGGGTTGTTACAAATAGTATCAAAGCCAAGTTACAGATGGTGTGCCAACGAGGACGTTCGGGCCCTAGGAGGTGGATTGTTAGGTCTTGCATTGGTTGGAGAGAGAAAATAAACATTTCTTATGAGCCTGTGGAAACCTCTCCCTAGCAGACACGCTTTAAAACAATGAGGTTGATGGCAATACGTAACGTGTCAACCTGAGTCCCCATGTACCATCTTCTTTGCCCACTGGAAAGAGACAATTCCTATACCTGTTAGATACCAGGTTATATATATAGCTCGGACTCGAGTTCCATGTATGCTCTTCTTTGCTCGCAACCCAACAAGTTAGGGAAAGCATCCCGAGTGTTGGATCAATTTCTGTGCCGATAAGAGCTGTGTGATGAGAATATTAAAACTAATTAAATTAAATTGTTTAGTCTTAATTATTATTCAAATTTTAAGAGATTTTTTAAAATACAAAAATAAATTTAAGTTGAGATAGTAGGTCAAAAATGGTATATGTGCACACTCATATTTTTATTTATTATATATATAGTTCTGTGATGGGTTACCGAAGGGACCGGTGAAGCCACGTCGTTGGGATCGTGGCGGTTCTGGAAACGCTAACCAATAGGGACAGTGAACGGTACGGCTCCTTACACGTGGGCAAATAATAAGACGGGATTAATGTGGACAAAAATAAGGCGGGTCTACCGTAATATTAAATGAAGCCTACCTTAGGGGATTTTTCATCAAACGATCACAAATGGTTAAAAAAGACGGTGAATTATTGAAATTGGTTTTACCCTCTCTGTAATATCTCTTGTTAAAAATAAAAATAAAAACAGGAAAATTTCACAAAACTCCAAAAAAAACTGCCTAGGATTGTTCAAGAATAGTATCATGAGAGTACTTTTGGCAACTGATCCAGCTATGAAAGCACCCCAAAAAAAAAAAAAAAGATTAAATCAATGAACGGAGACGGATGGCACGGACCCGAATGCGAAAATGTCGGGTTGATCGTGCTTATGTTGATAGGATGAGATACAACATGAGTGGCGGGAGGAATAATAGTGAAAATGAGACAATTTTACCCTTGGTGGATCGATTTTCTATGAATCAAGTCTCTGGTTTCCTGTTTTATTCGTAAACATTCATGAGTGGTATTTTTGTCATTTCATTAATATTGTGACTGGTCGTTAACTTTGTTTAAGAAGAAGCATATATGGTGGCAAGCAGAGGAGGATTGAAGCATTTTCGAGACGTAACAAGAGTTAGGTTTGAGTGAGTGAAAGTCCCGAGTGTCTTTGACTTTAGGTCAAACAAGATATTGACTCCGCTATTCTTTCCTGTTCTCCTACCGCTACCTTCTTTCATTTTGAATATGTCTCATTGACCTGTAATTATCGAGCCACGTTGTAGATACAAATAACACGACCGTCTAATACATCGATTTTAGGACAACAAATTTTGTTAAGGGGTATTTTAGTCATTTTCTAGATTTGAATTAACAATTGAATACATCAATGAGTCATTTTTCTATTAACAAAGACATTTTGCTATTTTTCAAAATTCACATTAAAATTTTGTTATTTCTCTTGTTATCCCAAAAAAGAGCGAATGACCGCACTGCCCCTCCCGTCTTCAAAGTTTTACAAACTGGACCGTATAGATGGGCTTATCTTACATGGGCCAAAATGTAAACTGCATTATGGGCCGCAATGCACAAAATCATGGCCCACGATCCCAAATTTAGATTGAATTTTAATTTATTTCCAATTTTAGGTTAAATTACATATATGTCCCTTAGAATCCTATTTAATTCCAAAGCTTTAAAATTTATTTTTGTTTCTTTGTTCTTAAAAACAAAATTTCAAAATTAATTAAATAAAATTATATTTCCAAAATCCTCAAACAAATAATTGCATAATTTTTTCTTAAAAAAAATCATGCAAATCAATAAAAATAAATTTTATTTATTTTTTTAGAACAATAAATTAAAAATAAACTTTTGGATAAATAAACCAATTAAAATAAAAATGGTCGGAAAGAAAATTCTAGTATCTGTCGAAGGGAAGAGACATTAAAAAAAAAAAAAACAATATTTAATTTCCATAAATAAAAGGCAGAATATAAATAAATAATTTTATAATTTCGAAGAGGGGAATATTGACTAAAATAATACCAAAATTCTGAAAATGGAAAGGCCAGTGGGTGTAATAAAGAGCTGTATATTCTTATTTCCAACGTGACAGAATTTTCTTATCTTGATAAGATAAAATATACCCAGTAACTATATAATTAAATAATAATAATAACTAAGTAATGAGTGGGTTAATACTTTCAAGCAATATGGTTGTGCGGTTACCAATTTATGATGTGTGTATAAAATACCATATTATAAAATATAATATATGTTCGTTACGTGACTAATTATTATATTATAATCATTTATTTGCTCGTTATTAATATGGAATCAAGACTTTGGTGTACCTAGTAATAATAATAATAAATTAAATTAAAAAAAAAAAAATTAGCAGTTGGAAAATCTTTTTGGACCAGCTCGAAATTTCAGATGGGGTTGTTGACTTTAGATACTAATATCGGTTTCAAATGTACGACTAATGTTTGTAATAATCTTAAAAGTAAAGTACAATTGGGTAGAGTTAGTTTTGACTTTGTGTTCGAGTTGGTTGGGTTGACTGAACCAAGAAAATGTCAATCCACGAATCAATCTGTTTTTTTTTTTTTAATTCAACCGGACCCAAACAAAAAAAAATCTTTAATGTAGGCTGGCTTGGTAGGCTCTCGTGTCCTATGAACACTCAATAGTCCATATTTGATCTTTAATGTCAATTAAAAAAATTAATAGTTAACATGAGTAATCGCACTTATACTATACGTTACATTTAAAATCCAATAATAATAATAATAAATTAAATTAAATTAGAAATTGGAAAATCTTTTGGACCAACTCGAGATTTCAGATGAGTTAGTTGGTGACTCGAGATACTAATATCGTTATAAATGTACGACTAACTTTTGTAATAATCTTAAAAATAAAGTAGAATTGGGTGGAGTTGAGTTTTGACTTTATGTTCAAGTTGGTTGAATTGACTCAATCAAGAAAATGTCAATCCACGGATCAATCTGAAATTTTTTATTTTTTTAAAAATTCAACCGGACCCAAAAAAAAAAAGAAAAAAATCTAACTAAACCCAAGTTTTATGATTTGGGTCGAATAGAAAATCATTTAATTACAATATTTGCCACAAAAATAAAACGCATTATTCCAATCGTCATAGCCATCAAGACACGTGAACATATCACACTATTATCACGCACGTGGGAAAATTACAGAGAGGAGGCCGCACGTGCAGATGATATGTCATTTAATTTATTTAGCTATTAATAATAATACTAAACTAACGATAAAAATCCATGAAAGTCGTCTCGTCGTTGCCACGTGTCATCATCTGGATGTTAGAAGATTCACCGAGTGGCGCCGGCAATGATCGCCATTGGGATTTTGGCGGCTAAGGAACAACTATTTTCACAGAGGAATTGGTCTACGATTATGGAGCTCGGCTCCGCCACGAGCGCCTCCCAAGCATGGTCGGAATATTCTCCACCACCGTGCTGTAAGAAGACTTCGGTGGCGTCGATACGGTGGAGATTCCATCCCCATTTGCTTTGGAGGCGGTGAATCTTCTGCCGTTGTCGGAGCGCCAATTTTATTGAATTTTCTTTAATCTTCAAAATCGCCGCCTTAAGAATCCGTGACCGGGCTTTGTCATTGGTGGCCGAATCCATCTCGGCGCGTAGAAATGCGTCGAGTTCAGGCACTCCAATGGCGCGTCGAATCCCACGCGTGTAATCATTTTCTTTTGGGTCAAACAAATTCCGTACTTCGTTGACTAACCCATTGTCCAACATCCGATCGACACGGTCCGACACGAATGAGTGGAGAACCGGTAACGACACGTCGACCCATAGGAAGCAACAGTCGTACCGATAACGAAACTCCGCCTCGCCGTCGACAAGAGATTCGATGAATGAGTTGGAGCCACCGGCGACAATGGGGAGGCGGTGCTTTCCGACGATGGAGTTGATAGCCAACGAGGCATGGCGGCGGAAGTCTGTGGCGGTGAAGTTGGAGTTTGGATCGGCGATTCCAAGGAGGTGATGTGGGACCCCACAACATTCTTTCTCCGTGACCTTATTGGTGAGGATTTCAAGTCCTTTGTAGATTTGGATCTTGTCGGAGTTTATAATCTCAGCTGGGAAACGGTTGGCTAACTCAATTGCCAACCGGGATTTCCCGGTGCCGGTCGCTCCCATTACGAACACTAATTTATCTTTTCGCCGGAAAAATGGCTTCAAATTGAGTATGTTTGTGCCTTGAAAGTTCACCAGCGGCGGCTCGGCCGCAACTTGCTTGCAACTCGCCGACAAGGAAAATTTCATTCTCTCTCCAACCAATTCTACAAAAGTTTACCCTTAAATTAATTAATTTTTTTTAAATACCATTAAATATATATATATAATAATTAATTTATATATCGTGAATTTAATAAACGACGTGGTAAATAATGTCATTTAGTAAAATATTACCTAAACAAATATGAAGATTCAATAGTTACGAGGAATTAAAGCTTACCTTCTTAAGAGCGTCGGGAGGTTGATAGGAGAGGTGTAAAGAGAACCTGGTTCGAGTCTCGTAACAAAAAACCAAAGCCCTAAGCTCTAAAACTATCTCTATGACGTAATTTTCAAAACTTTTTTCTCTCTTTGCTGAGTCTATGATCAATCGATCATATAACGATAAGATTAGCATGGGGTATTTATGCTCGTGAAGAATGCCTAAACTTCACTTTCCATCATTTTTTTTAATTCAAATTTCCTTTATTCCAATGATTAACTAATAATTATGTTTAAAAAAAAAACTTTAATTGTCATTTATTTTAGAAAATTTTATTTAATCAATAAATATTAATTTTTTAATTATTTACTGTCAATTTATTTCAAAAATTTAATCTAAAAATTATTATTTTATTAATATATTTGGAAGCCAACGTTACATCCGTACATAACAATAATTAAATAATTTTTTTTTATTAATTAACTTTTTGTTTACAAATTTTTATTAAAAATAAAAAAAAAATGAAAATGGACCAAAATAAAAGTCTAAAAAGTTTCACTACTCGTCCGTACACAAACGAATGGTCAAATCAAGTGTAAAAATTATTCCAAAAATATTAATAAAAAAATTAATATAATTTAAATAATATTTTTGAAAATTTAAAAATTAAATTAAATAAAAAAAAGCACCCACAAAATGTAGTGGGATAAGAGCATTTCGAAGCTTAGTGGGTACAGAAAAAGCTTTAGTTTTAGATACCTAAATTTATATATATTTGGCGAATAAATAGTTTAAACTTTTACTATTTAAAGTAACAATTTATAAAAAAAAATTTAGAAAAAAAAAACTTTAACCATAATTTTTTAATTTAATTTTCAGATATATGTAAAATATGAAATTAAAAATATTTAAGAGAAAAATAATATTCGAGCTATTTTTTAAAAATATATATAATAAAAATGAATTAAATAAGAAATTTTTTTTTACTTAGTGTTTAACAATAAAAATTTTAAATAATATATATAAAATAATTAGATAATATCATTAAAAATGAATTTAATAATTATTTAAATTAGTTGTTTCAAATCCATCTTTTTATAACAAATCTACGTTTATAAATAAATAAATAAAAGGAAAGATTCTTTTTTCACTTTTCTAATTTGGGAGTGAAAATAAAAATATTTTATTTTATTTTGGTGCACCAACGAAAATGGTATTTTTTTAATTATAAATAATTGAAAAATTATTTATTTTATAGAGAATAAATAATTAAATGAACATAAAATTGGAGAGAATATGAACAAAAATTTAAAATCCCTTTTTAAGTATAAGAATCTAAAGATAATGTAAATAATTTAATTTTTTTTTTGCCATATATATAAATATAATATTTTATATTAATATATACTTTTGATTTTGACTGAAAATATTGGATAGTTGGATGAATATTCTATAAAATGGAAGACAACTCGAGAATAATCTTATCGCTCTAATTTCATTATTATTATTATTATTTTTAAAAAAATAAAGATTTTAAGTTAAAATTATATTTATATTATTTATTTGTTAAATAGCACTTTCGGATAAAAAAATGTTAAATTAATATGAACTCGAAGTAACAATTTCAGTCGAGTTATATTTATATGGTTAACTTTTGAGTTAGTTGGGTTGGTGACTCGAGTACCTCGATAGAGTTTACAACCCAACCCAACCCTCCATTTTCGGGTTGGGTTGCGTGGGTTGTATTTTTGTTTAATTCTTTCAATTGCTTTAGCGGGAGTTGCACTCGGTATTAAAAATATGTCTATTTTATGTTTCAATTTTTTTCGAGACCCGAATATTCAAAGGCCTTCACTCTTTCTTCTGATCGTCAGTCTTTTCTTTTCCGGAGAGTCGAGCAAGAACGAGAAAATAGGCAATGCACCGTCCGTGCTGCTCCTAAACCTGTCGGTAAAGCAATTCCATTGGCTTAGCTTTGGTTATTTACCTTCAGACAAGGAGCAGTGCAGTTTAAACAACAAATCTTACTGATTCACTGGTTAACTTAATAATAAAAATTTTATAAAATTCAAATATCAAACATAAACATTTATGGTAGAGTTACGCAAATATTCTTAAATTTAATAATAACATTAAAAGTAGGGTTCGGTTAGGTTGTAACCCTATTTTTTGGTTGGTTCGTTTATCCGACCAATAAAATATCAACTCGATTCTACCCAAATTTTAGATTTTTAAATCTCAAATTAACCTTTATGATTTAGGTCATATAGTCTAGGTGGGTCGGATTCTTAGGTCAGATGAACACCCCTAATAACAACGACAACATTGAGGGTTTTTTCCGACACATTTCTTTGTTTTTTTTTTTGTTTTTGTTTTGTTTTTGTTTTTTGTTTTTATAAAGATGATGCACGGAAACAAACATTTAAGTATTTAAAAATGATTGAATAAATATTGCTGGGCCGGGCTTTTAACGAACTAGTGGGCCGAGAGGTATTTTATTCAGATGTTACTTTGGGCTTTGGTTTGTGGCCCATTGTGGTGGTCCACATCAACCGGCCCAAAAACAACGTAACGAAGCAATTTAGAAAAGAAAAGGATTAAGGTCCCAAATTTCATGCCAAAACTGGAGATCAAAGTGGAAGCTTATTCCCTGTAATCTTCGTTGAGATTACAGAGGAATTTACAGAGACAGAGAGTAGGCAATTGTTGTTGTTGTTGTTGTGTTTGCCATTGATGGGTGGAGATTGAGATTTGAAATTGAGATTGAGAATCTGGCTAGCCATTTCAATTTTGTTGCCAAATTCTAGCCAAGAAATCTGGCGAACCTTGGAGGATTGAGGGCTCGGTTGTCATTGAAGCATTCCGTTTCTGATCACAACGACGAGGAGGAGGAGTGCCGGCCTTGGCGTCGCAGGCTTTTTATGGCTTTCACATGGCGCTCTGCCCTCAAGATTACCTTCTTACTTATACTTGTTGCTGCTGCAGTGATTGCTTGTTTCACCCTCCCAATCGAGAAGGTATGAAATTGTTGTTTCCAAAAATTCTCACTACTGCATTCTTGTTCCTCCCTGATGATCTACTGCGCATTGATTTCTCTTAATTTTCCTTGATTCTGGATGTTTTTTTTTTATGTCGCACATCCATTTTTATTTCCATCTGTTCTTGAATTGTGTTCGAGTTTAACATTTGAGGTCTGGAATATCTGATCAAATCAAATCAATACTGCTATGTCGAGAATTTATTGTTTTACGTATTTGTGTTTCAATGTTATAGTGTGTTTAGTTCGTGAAACTGATGAACTACTTGAAGTCTATTTGTTGGCTTTCGAGGCTGGAAGATTTATGACGAATTACTCGTTTCTGATATTTAATTTAATGTCATATGATTTGTATCGAATCGACCACATATTTGAAAACTTAACGCCGTTGCAGATTCTGAAGGACTTTTTACTATGGGTTGATCAAGATCTTGGCGCTTGGGGTCCGCTGGTGCTGTAAGTCGGTGTACCTTAGTCCCTTGCAGAATCACTCAAGTTGCTTTTAAATTGTCTGTTCCATCGCTTTCCCTGTCTCTTACTTTTGGGGGTATATTGTTAGGTCTCTTGCATACATTCCTTTGACAGTGCTGGCAGTTCCTGCTTCAATACTTACGGTAAGCATCAACTGATCCTTCTTATACCTGGAAAATATATAATGTGCAAGGAAGAAGGCCACTGGAATTATCTTATTTATATGACCTTAGATGGTATGCCTTGTCTGTCTTTCAGCTTGGTGGTGGTTATCTATTTGGATTACCTGTGGGCTTTGTTGCTGATTCCATTGGTGCAACTGTTGGGGCTGGGGCCGCTTTCCTTCTTGGACGAACTGTACTATTTGGACCCTTATGATTATCTTTTATCCATATCGATTTCGTGAATTCTAGTATTGCAATATTGAATTCTTATTGGGCAAGTTTATTATTTCGTTTGTATTTTTTAATTGCGCAACTATTAGACACAGATATGCTGCTAGTTGGATCATCTTTTTTCTGGCACTCCTTACAGATTGGGAAGTCATTTGTTGTTTCCAAGCTGAAGGATTATCCGCAATTTCATTCGGTTGCAATTGCTATTAATCGGTCTGGATTTAAGGTTCGTCTATTTTGTTTACAATCACTGTATTTTTTTGTAAAATGGCGTTTGCATAAGCATATGGAGGAAGCTGTCATCTGCAAATTCGTATTCTTTCTTATCTTTTATTCACTTGTTTCTTTTGTTTCAATGGAAAAGAAATAAAAAATTGTATGTGTGGCTTTCAGTTTATTTACTTCTTTATTTAATGTGAATGAACAGCATTGGCTGTTTCTTGAATATCAATTCTTGTTTATGTCATACTTTTTGTTGCACTAAAATTGCCTTGTATAAGTTGTAAAACTTTCATGGGATGTAATGAACGCTAGTTTTTCCCCCTTCCCTGTGAATATCATGTATCTTTGGAAAAATGTTTCTCCCCTTGCATAACGTGACGAGGGAAGTATACTGATGAGTTGTAGATGTAACCATAGTTTAAATTTTGAAATGCATTCCCAGAGAAAAGAGATGATTCCAGTACATTTATATTGCTAAACTTAAATATACGATTCCAATTAATTGTGAGTAGGCAGCTGTGTGTTTTCCAATGAGTGGAAGTTGATGTAGAATGTTTGGTCAGTTAAACTGTTTCTTGGTGACTGGCCGAAAAGTTAATTTGCATTTTAGTACCTATGAAAAAGCTGACTGATATGAAATAAATCGTTATTTTTCTTTCATTAGATCGGCTTCTCTGGTATTTTTATTTGAAATGACTGAGCATGGTATCTGTTCACACTTTCAGTCAATGTGTATATATCTCACTTGGAAACAGTGAGGAATAGGCTACACATGCCGTGACCCAAAGTTTCACTTTTGCAGATAGTATTGCTGCTCCGGCTTGTCCCTTTACTTCCATTTAACATGTTGAATTACCTATTGTCCGTGACTCCTGTTTCACTAGGGGAATACATGTTGGCTTCATGGTTGGGAATGATGGTACCTTCTTCTCATTTTCTTATAAAATTGATACATGCCTTGTGTATTTCATATCACAATTTTGGCATAATTTGTTTGTTGATCAAAGTATTTTATCTAGACAAGCACAAACTGTTGGTGATTTCTGTTGCATTTGTATGGTCATGTCTCATTGAAAAAATTATTAAATTTCTGTCTCCAAATTTTAGTTGTCTGTACATCTGTTGTTCATGGACAGTTTTTTTTTTACTGCAAAGAGTGATAACTTTCAACTTCATTGTTTTTCTGTCATGATTTGTTAAATCCATGAATATTGTAGTTGTCAGCCCTTTGGCTCTTGTTAGTTCATGTTGATAAGTACATTAATTATGAAGACAAATATCATATAGGATTCTGGAGGTAGTTTAAGAGGACTGAAGAGGAAGTCTGTTAGGAAGAAAAATGGCTAGGTGCCAAGTACAATTCAGTTAGCCTTTTGAGAGGACTAGCTCTCTCCTACCCAAAGCTAGCCCACTCTTAGCTTGCCTCACACTGGCCACAATTTTGGTATAATTACTCCTCCCAGTCGTTACTAAATGTTATTCTCATTCCCTGATATAATATCACAAGGCCTGTTTGTTCTTCTAGATTGATACCTTGCTCGCCCAATATCCATATTCTGTGTTTTAATCTTCTTGGATAATTATATAGTATTGAGGAGGGACCTAGCATAATGTTATCAATGTATAGCTATCGTTGAATGCTACAAAATCTTCGTAGACACTGTCTTCATCCAGGTGAAAGGTGGAAATTTTACAAATTAGCTATTCTTCGTCGTATTTCTTTTCTTCTGCATTTGGGCTTGATTCAGCGTCTCCATGCTAGAATCAAGGAATCATGACTTTTATTTTTAAATGTGGAGATTTATCAACTTTAGGTACTAATTTTAATTACAAATTTGATCTTTCAATGTCTCTGTTGCAGCCCATCACCCTTGCACTAGTGTATGTTGGAACCACACTCAAAGATCTTTCTGATGTTACGCATGGTTGGGGAGAATTGTCGAAGACTCGTTTGGTAAGTGCTCTTTATCTTCTACATTGGTGAGGGATAGTAACATCTCTTTTTTGGTTGTTGAGTATCAGGATCCTAATGGCACGTTTCATAGTAGACAGCCCAAATGTAACACTAATCTCATGAACCATCAACATTCATTGATCAAAAATATGTTGCGGAAGTACCCTGGTGCTTGAATAGCTTCCACACTACAGATACCTTTCGTTCTTTTTTGCCTGATGGCTATTCTTTCCTTCATTGTGGATGCAGGCATTCATTATATTGGGTCTTGTGGTATCTGGTAAGTTAATATTATTTGCAGAAACTTGCATCTTTTTTGGGTTTCATTGTCTTGTTTGTTTTCAGCTGGCGACTTTTTAAGTAGATCAAAAGTGGATAATAATTAGGAAGGCATGAGACANAAAAAAAAAAAAAAAAAAAAAAAAAAAAAAAAAAAAAAAAAAAAAAAAAAAAAAAGAGGAGGAAAAGTGTGCTTTTACCCTTATCAAAAAAAGATTTCTTTTGTATGCTGCATCTCCTACTTATCCAGGAAAAATCTTTGAGTATCTTTGTCATCGTAAATATGATATGTCAACTAAAATTATTAAAGTAATATTGAATGCTTCAGGTGGAGGAAGAGTATTTAATAATTAAAATAATATTTGATATTGAACAGTGACATTGAGCTTGACTCAACTAAAGTTAAAAAAGAGGGGAGCGTACCCCAAGCCTTTTCTGACATTGATTTGCATGCAGCGCTTCTGGCGTACTGCATCACCAGAGTTGCTAAGGCTGCTTTGGAAAAAGCTTTGGCCGAGAATGGAGATGCTGTTGATTATTTGGGTCTCTCCCCGCGGCTACCCGTTGCAGCTGAATCGCCTGTTGATCTTAACCTGCCCCTCATAATCAAGATCGACTCTCCTCAAGATGATCGTATATGAAAAGAGTTCTTTTGACATGTAAATTCTTCATTCTCCTCCTTCAATAGGCCCGGCTTCTCTGAACGATGGAAAAGTGTCATTTTTTATTTATGTACAATTCATATTCCATAACGTAGGATCTAGTTTCTTGATATAGAGTGGCCGATTTCTAAATTAAGCATGTGCTAAAGAGTAGCTGCTTGGTTTTTTACTATTACAATAAAAGTGACAGTCCTACTGACTAAAAGCATTCGTTTAGTGAGTTATCTTTGTGATCTAAAGTGATTCTGGTACTGGACCTGGTTTTTTAATCAGTTCATCATAGGCACATCTATATTCAGTTCAATATGTGGGGGTGGGATTTCGAACTTGAGACCTCTGTAAAGTTATTGAAGGTGTATGCCTAAGCCTGGATAGGCATATTGTGGTTGAAAAACAAGTAATCTTTCCGCTTCAAATTGTATAGTAATTTTCCTGTCCTTGATTAGACAGAAAAGAACTTCAACTAAATCAAACCCGAGGCGATAGCTTTTACTTCCTTACTCCCAGACGTCCTTTTGCCTTTCCTTTCTCATCAGTCTTTTTATAGAAGCATTTGAGGACGTAAAAGGTTCATGTTGCCATATTCTACTTTGGATTTACTTGCCTGCAATCAGTATTCACTGGGTTGCCATTGCAGCAGTGCTGCTCGTGTTTTTGATCATCGGCTGGCAACGCGCCTCATCATAGGTGAGCTTATCCTAAGCATGGTTCAGTTAACTTTTTTGTATGCTATGATAAAAGGTAATTATTAAGCCATCAAACTTGATGATGGATTGAAATAATTATTGTTCGTTTACTTGAATTCTTAATTTTTAGGACAACTACCTTTGAATGAATCACTAATTGATTGGGAATGATTATTATTAGTTCACTTGAATTCTTACTTTTTTGGATAGTATCCTTTGAATGTGTCACTAATTGAATAGAATGAATGATTATTATTTCTTCACTTGAATTCTTAATTTTTAGGATAATATCCTTTGAATGAATCACTAAGGTGTGGAAAAAGGATTCAAATTTCAAATGATAGTTAGTTTGAAACTTAACGTTTTTGTTCTGAAGTTTATGTATAGGTGTGAAATCTACATATTCACTAAGAATATTCAATGGCTTGTATTGCAGGCAACTAACTGGTAAGCAGATGAATTTAGAAGAAGTATCTACATATTCTTACTTTGTATTCATTAAGCTTTTATTTTACTGTTCCTTCTTTACTTTTTATTTGCCCCTATTAATACTTTTGACCTCTCTTTGAGAAAATCTTGCCATTGCGCTGCTGAAATCATGAGCTTGGTTGGGGAGACTGCTTTTGTTCTAAAGTGAAATATGTTCAGGTAAATTTCTTAAAAGTTACTTCAATTATCTTTTAGTGGCTGAAGTTGCTTTTTCTTCTGTAATTACATGTCTGTGACTTGTGATTTCAAGTGCTAACAAAACAAAATTAGAATAAGAACTGTAACTCCATGATTGAATTGAATGAATTATTAGACTGCTTCTTGCAACTTGTGACCTTTTTGATAAAATTTAGGCATTGAAGCATTAAATGGAAAAACTCCTGTCTGTCAGAGACTTGTAATCCCAAATATATTGTCTCATTGTTGTTTGTGGTGAAGAAGGAATTGACATGAAGATGCTTCCAATATTTGTTGATAATCATAGAATATGATTCTTCAGATAGGTCTGTAGAATTCATTAGCTGCCATGGTAGGTGGATAGAACACTGCATATGAGGACCACCAAGAAATTAAGTTCTTTCTCCTTACAGTCTAAGTTTCATAGTTTTTCTGTACCTTCATTAACTATTTACCTCCTTTGTTTGCCATGTTAATCAGCTACACAAACAAAGATCAGAAACCATGTGATTTGGGCATGCTTGAGCTGGATGCTTGTAGGTGAGAGATTTTAACCTTTTTAGTTCAATAATTGGTTAGAAGAGAATTGAACCATCGACCTTTAGGATGATAATTTGAGTCTTATCCATTCCGCCCTGATTGACAATTTTAATCCTCACTATTTATTTTCCTCTCCTATCCGTCTCTTTCATGATTGAAAACAGCATGTGGTGCTTATTGGCACCCTCTGCACTTATGGAAATGCCATATAGCATTGTTGCAGAAGCTCCTTTCTCTTTTTGTTACTCAAACAAAAGAGCACGATTATTCGGTTCCCGAACCTAGCAAGGTAAACACCCTCGGCCCCAGTCGTATAAAATAGGTTCATCAAGTGCAATTCTTTTTCATTATTAGCTCAGGAAACTTTTAAGTTCCAAATATTAAACTAGACAATGAAGGGTATAGATCAGCTAACTTGTTCGGATGTATGGATCAGATGGATGAAGGAACATAGTTTTTTGGGTTAAATCTGGTTGAAAAGTTGGTTTTATGACAAGGTACTGTTAGTGATTAAAATAACGTTAGTCTTTTAGCTTAAATTAAGGGAAGAAAGAAAAGGTCTTTTTGTTTAGGTGTTTTGTCTCCATTGAATTGGCTTTTCTTTATAGGTCAAGCGACCCTATATTAAGAGGGGAGGTTTCGAACTTTTAAGGAGGACCAAATTTGATTTGCTTAGGAAAGAAGGGTTTGTTGTCGTCACTTTGCAAGAATGTAATTCTTCTACATTCTTGCACGAGTTTAGAATACTAACTTAAGGAAAACTAAAACTAGTTATATATATATTTTCGACCAAGAGGTTAAAGATTCGAAGAATGTAATTCTACATTCTTGCACGAGTTTAGAGTTAAGCATAGTGAAACTAGTTACATATATATTCTCAACTAAGAGGTCAAAGATTCGAAGAAAGGTATTCTTCTACATTCTTGCACGAGTTTAGATTACTAACCTAAGCATAGTAAAACTGGTTACATGTATATTTTCAACCAAGAGGTCGAATAACGTAATTTTTCTATATTCTTGTACGAGTTTAGAATACTAATCTAAGTATAGTGAAACTGGCTACATATATATTCTCGACCAAGAGGTCAAAGATTCAAATAACGTAGTTTTACATTCTTGCCACTAACCTAAGCATAGGGAAACTCGTTACATGTATATTCTCGACCAAGAGGTCAAATATTCAAATAATGTAATTCTTCTACATTCCAGCAGAGTATAGAATACAAACCTAAGCAGAGTGATACTAGTTATGTACATATTCTCAACCAAGAGGTCAAAGATTCGAATAACGTAATTCTTCTACATTTTTCGCGAGTTTAGAATACTAACCTAAGCATAGTAAAACCAGTTACATATATATCTTCGACCAAGAGGTCAAAGATTCAAATCTCTTTACTCCACTCAAAAAAAAAAAAAAGTACTAGGTGAGGATATGGCTTTCACCCACCTAATTGCTGTTAAAGCAAAAGCTTCACTAACACAAAAGAAAAGGCAAAAAATAACTTGATTGCATCAAACTTGATTCTATCCCCCCCCCCCTCTCTCTCTCATGTCTAAGATGGTATGGTGCACAAAAGAATTCTCCCCCTTTTTCTCTCTCTCTCTCTCTCATGCACCATTGATTGGACTCAATAATTCATTGTGAAATATTGTATAATTTAATGCAAGCTTATTTTTATAAACACATATTTTTTTATGGAATACAAGATTGGAGATGGGTAACTCGAGTTGGAGAGGTTCTAGATTTCATTCATTTACTCGACTGCCCTTAAATCTTAGTGTCCTGACTCGAATCGATTTTTGGGCTTAAGAAGTGAGAGAAATGATTTTAGTTACGAATATAGTGGACAAATTGGTGTATTACCAAATCACGCACTTATTGTCACAGGTGTAGATATAGGTATTTTGAGGAGAATACGCCTTTAAATTTTTTTACCATTATCGAAACGGGTTGGTTTTTAGAGACTAGTTAAGTTATTCTCGTGTTGATATGTATTTAAATATTCATTTAAACTTAGATTTGAATTGATTGACCTAATTATTTTTAAAATTAAAGCATAAACAATTGGATTTGTGACACTTTAAAAGAAGGTGAGAGAGAAAGCTCAGCCAAAATTTATGCTAAAATTGCACACTAAGTATTCTAACAATTTATAATTAATTGTTGTGAAAATTGATTTATTTATTTTTATATAATAAAAAACAATTTTGTAAAAAAGAAAAAAAGGGAAATTGCAGAATAAGGAAGTTCATTAAATATGGTTATTAATGAACATAAATCCAAGTTTGAGAAGAGAAAAATCCGCCCAAAAGCTGATTTTACAGCCCACTGTTATAACTTCCAACAATTAAGAAAAGTTATTAAATAAATAAAAAAATTAATTTCAAATTTATTAATAATATTTTAATCGAAATGTGAGTAAGCCGAGCCAGAGTTGTGAGCTGAAGCCGAGCCAATGTGGTTGAAAATTGGAAAATGCCTACAACACTAACAACACTAACTCCTCTGTTTCAAATGGGTAGAGAAATGTGAAGAACAACATCTCTCAAACTCAACAAAGTAGGAATTTTGTGCGTAAAAAAGCAATAAATATTAAAGAAATAAGGCCCCAAAAGAAGATAGACTGATAGAGTAAGCTCTTGGACAACCTCTCTCTCTCTCTCTCTCTCTCTCTCTCTCTCTCTGGTTCTTTTTTCTCGAGCATTTGATGACTGTGGTCCTTAACCAAGGTACCAATTTCAGAACCCTTTACAAATTTTTCATGTAATTAAGCCTTGTTCATCTTGTTCTTGTTCGTGTTCTTCTTGTTTAGCTCTTTATTGTTCTCTCAGATCCAGAGCCATTATTTCCTCTGTTTTCCACCTCCGCTGTTTCTTCCTTCTGAGACGAAGCAATGAGTAAAGAAGAGTTCTTAAAGATCCAGGTAACCCTTTTCTCCAACCTCATTTTTTGCAAGAAATATGAAATCCCTCTTTGGATTTGTGTTCAGATACGATGTTTTTTTGGTTCTATACGATGATCATACTTGTGTAATGCTCTGTTTTTAGAAATGTGTTCTTAAAGTGAATATCCACTGTGATGGGTGTAAGCAGAAAGTGAAGAAAATCTTGCAGAAAATTGATGGTGGGTTCCTATTTTCTTCTTCTGTTTCGGTTTAATTTCGTGTTTTTTTGTTTATTTTGAAAATGGGGTTTTGTTTTTTTTCGATTTTTTTAGGGGTTTTCACTACGGAGATAGATGCAGAGCTAGGGAAGGTAACAGTTTCTGGAAATGTAGACGCAGCTACTCTGATTAAAAAGCTCTCGAAATCAGGGAAATATGCAGAGCTTTGGGGAGCTCCGAAGGTTAATCCAAACAATAACAATGGCGGCCAACAAACCCATCTTGCAAATCAGGTGAAAAATTTGCAGATTGACAATGGAAAAAATGGGGGTAATAATAATAAACAGGGACCCCCAAAGGGTGGGAATAATCAGCAGAAACCGGGCGGCGGCGGTGGCGGTGGCGGTGGCGGTGGTGGTGGTGGGCCACCGCAGATTCTGCCACAGCAGCTTATGCCGCAGCAGCTTCAACAGCTGCAGCAATTACAGCAGCAGATGAATGGGTTTCCGTTTCAAGATCCGAAGATGTTACCACCGCAGTTGAAGGGTATGAAAATGCCGCCGTTTAAAGATCCGGTTCCGGCTAATCAGAAGGCGGTGAAGTTTGATTTGCCGGTGGATGGTGACCTGACGGATGAAGATGATTTGGATGATGAATATGATGATGAGTTCGATGACGATGATCTTGAGGATGATTTGGATGATATTCCTCTTCCTCCGAATAAAATGAAGCCCTCGATTGGTGGTGCAGGCGCCGTTCCCGGCGGTGGTGGTGGAGGCGGTTGGGGTCAGATGCCGAATATGGCGATGATGAATGGGAATATGAATATGCAGCAATTAATCAACGCTCAGAAGGCTGCTGCTAATGGAGCTGATAAGAAGGGCGGTGGCGGCGGAGGTATGCCAATGCCGATGCCAATGAATGGAATGGGCGGCGGAAACAATGACGGTAAAGGCGGAAATGGAGGAAAGAAAGGCGGCGGCGGTGGTGGAGGCGGTGGCGGTGGAGGTGGCGGTGGGAATCCCAGTCAAGGCGGTGGAAATGGTGCTGGTAAAAATGGGGGCAAAAACGTTGAAGGTAAGAATGGTAATAATAATGGTGGGGCTCAAAAGAACGGCGGCAATAGCGCCGGCGGTGCTCCGATTACTAATGGCAACGGCGGGAAGAAGGCTGGTGGTCAAATGCCTCCCGTAATGAACGGTGGTGGTGGTCCCCATGGATTTCCGAGCATGGGTGGTCCTCACGGACTGCCACCAGGAGGAATGGCCCCCGCCGCTGCCGCTGCCGCCGGCGTCCGGCCGATGAACATGAACATGCCAATGATGCAAATGGGCAACATGCAAATGAGTCAAATGGGATCCATCCCGGCCGTCCAAGGACTTCCAGCGGCCGCCATGAACGGCGGCGGACCGGGTGGCGGGTATTTTCAAGGAGCTCCCGGATCAGCGGAGACGATGGGCGGTAACCCCTACCAACAACAACAGTACATGGCAGCAATGATGAACCACCAACGCGCCGCCATGGGTAACCAACCGATGATGTACGCACGGCCACCGCCAGCGGTGAACTACCTGCCGCCATACCCGTACCAGTATCCGGCGCCGCCACCCGCCGGCGACAATTACACCCACTTCTTCAGCGATGAAAACACTTCAAGCTGCAATGTAATGTGAAGAAACAAAAAGGAAAAAAAAAAAAAAAAAAAAAAAAACAGCTCCGGCCAGAATTTTCAGAGCTTTGCCGCCATAATTAGAGCTCTCTTTCATGGCGATCAAATTCTGGGTTTTTCATGACAGATTAAAAATTTTCAGTTCATAGTTTTTTTCNAGCTTGATGAAGCTCTTATCTTATACTTGGGAATGTTTTTTTTTTTTTTTTTTTAATTTTCAGTAAAATCTCTCCATTTAATTTTCTCCCTTTCTATTTATTCTAATTAGTAATTAGGCCCTTCTAAATTATGTTATTTGTAGTTTTGGGGTTGATAGGTAAATAATGAAAGTTGAGGGGTGCTCTTAGCAATAATAAAGAAATGAATAAAATTTGGTAGAATGCGAAATTACGAAATTGTCCTCATATTTTCCAAATTGGGATTTACAATCATTATTATCTCATGTGCTTTTGCTTCCTCTCTTTTGTAGATTTCCCATAAATTCAAAACCTTCACTATTCCCCCTTCAATGGCCATGGAGGTTTGTGAGGTGGACCTCACTCTATGAGCTGGGATCCTCTGTGGCTTGTCCCATTTCTCCTTTCTTTTGTTGGGTGGGAAAAGACTCCACCGTCCTTACATCGTCGTCACTTACATTTAGTCATTTCGTCATATTGTCTTATCTATTTATGGTAGAACGTAATGCTATGCACTCAATAGAGGTGTACATGTGTCGGGTCAGGTTGGGTTAAGTTAATTTTTTAAACCAATCTGAAATTGCTTCCTAACCCATCTCATTGGATCGTTCAAAATATCAAAGGTTCGGAAAACTTGAAGTAGGAACTTGAACGTCTAAAGTATTTAATATCGAAAATAAGACTCGAACTCAGTATTAAACTAATGATGTAGTGTTCACCACCGAGAAAGAAGAACTTGAAGGCCCGAAGGTAGGAGGTGTCGACCGAATCAATGTGGACAAGGACAAGGAGTATGCAATTCCTTTACTCTTAACGGCCCCTCTCGCTTTTAATAGATTAAAAAATTATTACTCACAAAATTAAAAATCCTATGATGTGATGTATTTAATATTATTAATTTATTATTACGTCGTATGACTAAATAAAATAATAATAATAATAATAATAATTTAGACGACAATTGAAATTTAATTGTTTTAAAAAATATATATTTTTGTTGACTAAGTTTTATCGAGATTAGACATCACTAAAAAAGATTAATCATACCTAAATCCCGTTAAATCAAAAAGTTCAATAAACTTACACAACGTTAAATTTAATATCATTTTTGATACAGTATTCATCTCAATTTTTATTAAAACGTCAAAAATCAAAAGGGTATATATGTTTTTTTTTCGTTTGAATTTTCGATATCACGGGACCAGAACATCACATTATTTTCAAAATTATTGCTCNTTTTTTTTTTTTTTTTTTTTTTTTTTTTTTTTTTTTGTAGGAAATTCACTTTCTTGGTCGATATTGCTGGTTCTAACTAGCTGAATTATACTCAAGTTAGCATCGGCTCAAATAATGATAGCTCGATTATTATTGGTTGGAGGGGTCGGCGAAACCTCCGACCGAACCCCAATCAACAAAGGTATATATGCTAGAAATCTATCATCATGTTGGATCAAAAGCTCCAAAAATAAACTTCACATTATATCTTTGACACTGACGACCTAACTAAACTCTCTCTCTCTAAATCAAAATTTGGAAGATCCAACGGTGGAGATTCTTTGATGTAAAGACTCTGGTCTTGTCAAATGGAGCCCACCAATCACACATCTGCTGATCATCATCACCAAGATGTCCAATCACAGGGTTATTGATGTGGAGCCCTACGTGGGATCGCCAACACCGGATCATTCCTTTGGGATATTATTCTCTGCGCCGCGGTCAACTAGATCCAGTGTGGACTCGGTTTCTGATCCGTTAGATTGAAAGAATATTTGGGAGAAAGTCAATCGTGTGAGATTTATGAGTTAGTTTCAGACTCCATGATTTGTACGGTCGTTGACTCAAATGAAAGAATTTCACACAACACAAAGAACTAGCCATTTAATTAACCTTTAAATCATATTTTAATTATTTATTTTTAAAATTTAAATATTAGATTCCATATTAACGCATATTTTCAAAATTATGTGAAAAATAAATAAAATAAAAATAAAATTTACAACAAAAATAGTTTTTTTTTTTTTTTTAATTTAAAAACTCAAATTATAATTTTAGAAATTTAAATGCTAAAATAGAACATATTTAAACATGTAAGGAACTAAAATAAATATTTTTAACGTTTAAATTTCATTTAAACGTATTAATTTATTTTTTATTTTTTAGGTATAAAATCTTAGATAAATGATTACCTTAACAGTGACGTGTTTCTGGTACTTTGAGACGTGAATGTTGATGTTTTTATTTGAAAAATTCCGACACAAAATATGCATATAATAAATATTTTTTAATGCAAAATTATGATTGTGATTAAAAAAAAAAGGGTCGGAAAGGGTAATTATATGAAAGTATAGGGGATGAAAACGAATATTTTGAAAATGGAAGTACTAAATAGTAATTGGATGGAATATTTAGTGGGTGTGTTTGGCAATGAGTTTAAGGTAACTGGAGAGTGGATGCGTTGATCTTAACCCGGGTGGGGACAAGATCCCATTCCGAGTTGGGGTAAAGTAAAAGGGAAAAGGAAGAATGAGAAGAAGAAGCTAAGCTGTTTGGGGCTTTCGCTTTTCTTTTTTCTTCTTCGTTACTTGTTACGTAGGTTTCCTTTTTTCACGCCATTCCACTTTTTATATTTATTTATTTATTTATTTATTTATTTATTTAAGTTCGGTGTATAAATACAAATTTAAAAGTTCATCGACCAAACTTCTAAAAGTTTTGAATATGTCACTATTTTTATTTAAAGATTTTAATTTTAGTAAGTCGTTGTTCTTGACATTCTTAGAACGTTTGGAAGATAGGTCGATTGAACTAGCAAATAACAATTTCACGTGATGTCGTGCTAAAATTAGTTAGCTAGATAAAATTACTCGTGTATATAGACTATAAAAGTTTGATGATATGGGAGCTCGAGTAACTTTTATTTGTTCGTTCTTTTGAAATTGTCCCAAATCATGACCAAACAAGTGTTATGGGGTAGGTTCTGCTAGCCCATAGACTGAATCCATTCGGTCGTCCTCCGAGAGTGAGCCAATGTAGAGTACTGGTTACGTGTAGTGAATGCAGCCTACTGAGGCCACGAGAACTAAGTTGTGATGTGTGACATCCTCCTCTCCACTGAGTCCAACTAATTCATGGTACTACTTTAACATGTGCATAAAAGAAAACGATATTATCCTAACTCAGCTTTACATTTGTGAGATCTTACATCGATTGGACAGGGAACGAAATAATCTTTATAAGGGTGTGGAACCCCCTCCCTAATAGACGCGTTTTAGAAACCGTGAGACTAACGACGATATGTAACGGGTCAAACGGATAATATCTACTAGTGACGGGCTTGAGCTATTACAAATGGCATCAGAGACAGACATCTGGCAGTGTGCTACCGAGGATGCTGGTGGCTTGTGAGATCTCATATCAGTTGGAAAGAGGAACGAAGCATTCTTGTGTTGAAACCTCTCCCTAGTAGACGCGTTTTAAAAATCATGACATTGACGACGATACGTAATGTGTTGGGGTGTTACAACATCACTACGATTTATTACAACTTCGATGTGAGATCTTAGTTGTACTACTGAATAAATTTACGACCACTTATGTGTGTAGCTAACCGAAGCTAAATTTGTTAGCTAGATTCTCGCATCAACATTGAACATAGCTCAATTGGTCAAAAAGTCAAAGATTTGAATTCGGCTCCTAGTAGATTAAAGAAAATGGCTTATAAAGTCAAAATCAAAATTTTTAAATATAATTTATGAATTAAAATAGACATAAAATAAAAGAATTTAAAATTTTTAATTTAATTTAATAAAGAAAAAAGGGTTTAGTTTTTTGAGAGAGCAATGAGAAGAGTGAAGGTAAGGTGGGACCCGGTGTCTCCTTATTGGGTGAAGAGAAATGAGTGTCATTTTGGATCATCCAATCGATATTCGCCACGTGTCCTATTCCACTATTACTCTATACTCTATACTCGCCGCCGATTCCCTTTTTCTTTTTTTCTTTTAATTTTCTTTTTCTTTCTTTTTCCTTTTTAATAAAAAAGAATATTCATTTTAGATTTTTTTAAAAAAAATTCAAATGAATATTAAAAAGTGAATAAATCTAATAGATATTTTATAAATGGTACAAATTTGGATGTATTATTTTAATTAATATTTCTATTTTTTTATATACTAATTTTTTTTAGTTAATTAGTCGAGAGTTTAGTGGCATTTTATAGTAGTGTTTATATGTCTCGATAGCTCGATCAACTCTAATTAAATTAGATTTTTTTTTCAGTTTGGATTGGGTAGAATTTTAAAAAAATCAAAAATTCCAATTGGTTCGTGGATTGAATTTTTTTTATTAGGTCAACCCGATCAACTAAAAAATAGAGTTATAACCTATCCTAACTCTACTATAAATGTTTGATGTTTGAGTTTTACGACATTTTAGTTATTAATGTAACATATATTTTAGATAAGTATTTTTTTTTTATAAAAAAGAAAATTGGAACGCCCCAACCCAACAAAAAAAATAGATGGTTAAGTTGGGTCGTGAACTCTGTTCGAGTTGCTCGGGTCACCAACACAACCAACACAAAATTTCAGATTTCTCCAACCTAACCCGTGTACGCTTACCCTAATTTTCTTCCCATGTCGAAAATTATTACACTAATTGAAATATTAANAAAAAAAAAAAAAAAAAAAAAAAAAAAAAAAAAAAAAAAAAAAAATTAATTGCTTATAAGCTTTAAATTATTGAAATAAGTTTGCTAAACTCCCACGCAACAAACTTTAAATGGGCAAGCTTCCTTTTTATTTTTTATTTAAAAAAAAAAAAACAAAAAAGAAATAGGGGTGAAAATAGAAATAATAAAAATGTTGGGGTCATTTCCATAAGATCATAAATGAGTGGGAAATCAAAAGGTATTATTATAAATTAAACCCCACTTTTGACAATATTATCAATTGGGGCCCCACATTTCGGCTCAAAGTTGACGGACCGCTAAACGCCGTTAAATGTGATTAATAATTACGATTTTGTTGTAAAAGGCTTAGAAATTGGAAGTTAATAATTACGAGTTGGGAAAAAGTAAAACATAAATTGGCAAGTCCGTACCATGGAAGATGGAAACAAGACCCCCCCAAAAAAATTGAATAATTACAAAAAGTGCCCATCCATTGGTCGCCGTGGAGTTGAAAATTTTCCCCCACGCGCCACACGCCTTTAATTTTGCAAATTACTTTCTTTTTCAAGTATAGTATTTATATTTTCAAAATAATCCTTGTATTTTTGTTTAATTTCAATTCGATCCTTCAAATTCCAATAAATAAATAAATACATTTTTTAATGGGCTACAAAGATTAATCGACTGAAATTTACCAACTTTTCCAATCGAGTTAACGACTCTATTTGAAAAAAAGTTTCAATATTAACACATATGAATTTGACTCCAAAATGACTCGAAAAAAAGTTTAAATGACTCGACAGAGTTGAGGTTGAGAGGTCTTATAGACACGAAATCATAGAGATAACAATTTTTTACAAAATGAATAACAATTAACATTTTTTTAAAAATCTTTTTCTCATTTATTTGATTAGATTGAGAATTTTCTTATAAAATATTAAAAACAACACCATTACTATCATACATGAAACTAGATAAAAGTCAATAATGTCTATAAAAGTAACGTACTATACTTTAAAAAACGATCAAATCATCTGAGATAATAATAAGTGCCTTACCCACTAAAATAGGTTTAGATTAGCATTATACTATACCTTATAAAATGAATTATGATCTGGGTACTGTCTCGAAGAGAGACTCAGTGAAATAAATAAGTTTTAACATATGAGACGACACACAGGTATTAAGTAGACGAGCACTAAGTAATTAAACATCTCATTCTCATAAGGTCAAAAGTCTGAATCTTCAAATGAAGAACAATATACCTAAAATTTGGTATTACTAGTAAAATAGGTTTAGATTAGCACTACACTGTACTTACAACCTGGGTACTGTCTCATAGGGAGTCTCGGTGAAATAGAAATATGAGACAACACATGGGTATTAAGTAGTTTTAATCATGTTACACGAGCACTAAGTAATTAAACATCTCATTCTCATAAGGTCAAAAGTTTGAATCTTTGAATGAAGAACAATATACCTAAATTTTGGTATTACTACTAAAATAGGTTTAGATTACCACTATACTGTACTTACGACTTGGGCACTGTCACATAGGGAGTCTCGGTGCAATAGACAAGTTTTAAAATATGAGACGAGACACGGATATTAAGTAGACGAGCACTAAGTAACTAAACATCTACTCATTCTCACAAGGTCAAAAGTTTGAATCTTTGAATGAAGAACAATATACCTAAATTTTGGTATTACTACTAAAATAGTTTTAGATTAGCACTATACTCTACTTACGACCTGGGCACTGTCTCATAAAGAGTCTCGGTGCAATAGACAAGTTTTAAAATATGAGACGAGACATGAGTATTAAGTAGTTTTAATCATGTTGACACAAGCGCTAAATAGCTAAACATCTACTCAGTCTCACGAGATCAAAACTTCAAATCTTCGGTTGTTCTCTTTTCAACCCTAATCCCTATCCCAAACCCCCACCTTAGTGGTACGAATTCGAGTATTTAGAACATGAAGTTTGGTCAAATTTGATGAAGCCTAGAGTTGTTAGTGGGATGGTTTTTGAAAATGTCCGATTCCAAAGTGAGTGAAAAAAAGGGTTAAAAGAAAAGTGAAGGAATCCCCAGAGTGTGCAGATTGGTCAAACATATGGCTTTTTGAATGTGCAAACCTTTTATGGTCAAGTTTTTGAGTATATCTATGTTGAGATGATTGGACTGCAAACTTTTAGCAATATGGAATGCTTTTCTTTTCTTTTCTTCTTCACCTAATTCTAAAACACTATCATTTCAGAAAGTTAAAGCTTTGTTCTTTTTTGACAAAATGTTTTCTATTTCTCTCTTCAAAACCTATCAAACAATAAATCAACACTTTTAACTCTTTCTTGTGCCTTTTTATTGATTTGGGTGCTTAAGTTTTTGTCTTTTTCTTATGGCTCGGTGTTGGTTAACATATATTTATCATTTCAAAGGTCAATGTTTTGTTCTTTTATATGAAGTTGATGGCTCGAGCTGGTATCAAAATGATACTTCTCCTAGTAAGATATGGTTCAGGGATGAACTAAGGCGGAAGCTGATGAAGAATGAGATCAATCCTAACAATAGGATGACTAAGAATTAAAAGAATTGAAAGTTACTACCTATACCAACAATGTACACCTTCCTTTTCAGTATCTCAATCAATCATAGGAACTTCATGGTTAAACATGTTTTATTGAGAGCAATTCTATGTTGGGTGAGTTCATAGAAAATTTTCTGAGACAAATATATTAGAAGGATTCATGTTCGTCTGTAGAGATAATCTTCACTCTTAAGAAACGAGAAATAGATAACGTAACTATGTCACAAGTGAATGTTAGGACCATCAGATAAAGGATTTACAAACATCATCTTACAACACGATGGACAAATGAACAGAAAGCTAAGATTGAGATCCCAACAAAACTTGGAAACATGAGAGACATAACACCCATTAATTCAATTATTTTAAGACATGGTTCAAGTTTGTCTCTGTCTACGTTTATGAACTTTTGATACATATGGAATGTTTATATTCAATAATAACGATTAATATATATATATATAATTGAATTTGGTATATAATATTACTATAAACTTTCAATTTTGTGTTTAATTGGTTAGAAAAAATGTATCGAATACATAAAAAAAATTCTATTAGACACAAAATTTAAAGTTTAATCTAGTATTATATTATGATATATGCATTCGTACAAAATATACTAGAGAAGTATCTCATGCTTGTGACATATGAACATACATGAAATCCTATAATTTTAAATCATAATACATAGTTATGATGCACACCATACGTGAGATCCCACATCAATTAGAGAGGGGACAGAAGCATTGTTTATAAAGGTATGGAAAACTCTCCCTAACAGACGCGTTTCAAAATCATGAGGCTAACGACAATATGTAACGAGCCAAAGCGGATAATATTTACTAGCAGTGGACTTTGACTATTACAAATGATATTAGAGCCAGACATCAAGCCGTAGACTAACGAGTCACATATCAAAGTTTAACAACTAAAATGTGGAACGTAAAAAGTTTAAAAGATAAGTCAATACTTTCACGGAAATTAGAAGTTCGAAGACCTAAATTATTTGTTTAACGAGATAGGTTTTCGGGTTCGAATGAGTCTCTTTTTCTCCATTGAAATAAGAGAGAGGGTATGAAGAGAATCTCTGTTGTCTCTCAGTCAATTTTGAAATAAGAGATGATAAGAGATATGGAGGAAATATATAATTTATATAATAAGATATGAAAACATGAGGTATGAAGATGCTTTCTCTCTCTCCCATTTCCGACATGTCGGCTCATGGAAACCCTAAAAATTCAGACCAATTTGTCTGCAAAGTATGGACATTTGTCCACTTTTTGGTGCAATAAGAATTAACACCCATTATACCCTTTTAAAATTTTAAAAAATTAAATAAGAATTAGGGTTTTAGACTCTCAAAAATCCCCCATTGGTTATATATTAAATGAAAAAGGGAATAAAATTGAATGAGGGAAGGAAGTCAAAGTAAAGGATTTGAAGATTGAAAGCTCAAAAATCAAGGAATTATAATCACATGGAGGCCATGTTGAAGGACTCCCTAAGAACCCTCCCTTAACTCTCTCTCTCTCTCTCTCTCTTAGGCCATCTTGCCTTAATTCCCATTTTTTTGTTCACTTTTTGCTTTGTTTCCCAAGAACCACATATACCTCCAAGCCTTTGAGTTTGGGTTTGAGATTTTCTTCTCATTTTGATTAGGGTTTCATCGTATTCCGTAGTTCTTTCTTGTACCCATTACCGAGTAGCAACTCCGATCAAGAAAGACTTCGGAGTCGAAGTCATCCTTCTCCTAAACCCATATATGGATCCATTCTCGACTAGGGACAGCCACCCAAATAACCATAACATCAAAAGGTCACTAGCCCAATCGTACGAAAAGCCTCGTTTAATTACCCAAAAAAAATCTCTACTCGTTTTTACAAGAGAGATGTCTTAGATATCACTATAATAAAATTTATTAATAAATAATAGATTGATGAATGTTCGGTCTGTACTAAACATGTCCATAGATTCTAAAATATGTCTAATAAGTTCTTGTACCAAAAAGATAGCTATCACGAAGAAAACTATCTAAAAAAAAAGAATAAAATGGATTTTTAACATGAATGATTACTTCATCAAAATTCAATTCATTACCCAAATCATAACTAACAGAATCAAGATTTAAGGGAATCAAGATCATAACTAACAGAATCAAGATTTAAGGGAATCAAGATAAGCTTTCTCAAACACATATAGCTATCAAACTATTAATAAAGCATTACATGTCATAAAGTTGGGGACCTAACTACAATATTGCATAGGATAAAAATAATAATAATAGATATCATATCAATGAAAGGTAGCTGAGATGCATATTAAAATCCCCCTTTTTTTTTTTTTTTTGCTATGTACTGCCACCTACTCATAATTGGTACCTATCTTTTTAAGCTTTATGTAACTTGTGGTGGTTTTAGATGGTTAAAAAAAAAAAAAAACAGACGCTGAGTTATGTCTAATAAATCCAAAAAATATTCGACATTTTATAAAATTTACTAATCTAAAATTTTAATTTTATGTATAATAAGTTCAAAAATTTTGAAAGATGATTAGAAATCTATAAATGTTTCAAAATTATAAATTGAAATGATTATGAAACGAGAGGTAAATTTAATTTGACAAAAAGAAAAAAAAAACATTCAAATGTTGGCTGGTGGATAAAAGTTAGGACATTGGAACAAACAAAGTGTCAAACACCAAACAAAATCTCAGCTTTTTAAGCTCTATGTTACAAAAATCTAACTTTTAGGGTCAAACATCTGAGAATAAGAAATTGAAAGACAACTTTTTCATACATTTCTAACCATTATAAAACTGTCAACTTGAAAGGCTATCCAACAAATGTTGTTGGGATATAAAACTAAAATGAAAAGAAGTTGAATTCAATGAAATATAAGTCTAAAAACATCTTTTTGTTTTTTAATTGTCGAAAAATTTACATATATGGATCTAGTTTTTTTCAAATTGTTTTGTCCAATTACCATAATACCCTTGGATGGGTCTTCAAAGTAGTCTGTCATGGGTAGGGAGGGGTATTTGTGTTATTTTGACCAATGAACAACTGGACCGTACATGGAGTTTTATCTAAATTTTCATTGTGGGTCTATTTTTGCAAATGGGTTGATCAGAACTACCATGATACCCTTGGGGGATCTTCAGAAGTAGTCTTTGACAGTATAGGGGTATCTGCATCATATGAAAAATGCATCTGAACGGAAAAGGGAGTTTAATCTAAATTTTTATTTATGGGGTCTATTATTGCAAATGGGATGACCTTAATATCCTTGGAGAAGGAACTTCATCTGGAGGGGTATTTGTGTCATTTTGGAAAATGCACAACTGAACAATACAGTGATTTTTATCTAAGTTTTCAGCATGGGTCTAATCTTGCAAATGGGGTTATCAAAATTACCATAATACCCTTGGGAGGATCTTGAAAAGGAGTGCCTGTCAGAGTAGCCTAGGAGGGGTATTCATGTCATTTTGACAAACGCGTAACTAAACAGTACATTATGGGTCTATTTTGCAAATGGGTTTATCAGAAAATTACAATAATACCCTTGGGAGTATCTTGTCATGGGTGGTTTGGGATGGATATTTGTGTCATTTCGACAAATGCACAGGGCAGTGGTTGTTGGTAACAGGCACTGAGATTTTTCTCATTTTTTAAAAAATATTTATAAAATAATAAAAAATGAAAGAAAAGGAGGAAAGTACAGAGGGAAACGTTGTGATGTGTAAGAGTTATTGGATTTATTAGCTGCTGCTCTCTTCCCCCAACAATCAATTTAAATCTTTTGTCCTTTCATTCTCTGCCATTTCTCCTCATTTTTTTCTTTCTTCCTCAAATTTCTAACTTTTGTTTTTCTCAACAACCCTTTCATATTTCTTTATTCCCATACAAAAATTAAAAAATCATGAAATGTAAAAATTCTAAACAAAATTAAGCGGGAGTTAAAAAAATGTAATGAAAAAAAAAATATATATATATTTCTCTCTATAAATTTTAAGTAAACCTTTAGCTCTTTACGGTTATGAATTCAAAGTTTAAATAGGTGTATTGACTAATATATTAAATATTGACCCATATAGAAAGTTACATAAAACTAGCAAAGACGACATTTATTGGGTAGATAAGATTTCTAATGTCCAAGGGTCATTCAACAAGAATTCCAAATGAGAGATTTCGTATCATTCTCTTCCTCCTAGATAAAATTAAATTTTTGGATGTAAAAAATGTAAATTGAAAGTATATTCAATCCAAATCAAGTAAAAACTAAAAGAATAAAATTACAAATAAAGAAACTAAATTATAATATTGTATATATATATTTCAACTAAAATATTTGAGTTTTAAATTGGTACTGTTATTATTAAAAAAAATAAAAGAAAAAATAGGGAAGATCGGCTGATGAGGGGGAAGTGAGCCGAGCCGAAGCGAGAGGTATAGACGGTGGAGCGGAAAGAAGGGAAGCGAAGTCCAAAAAGGGCAAAAAGGGAAAAAGAAAACACAAGGACAGAGGAAGAAGAAGAAGAACCAAGAAGGGAAGGAAGTGGAGAAACGATGACGGAAGCTTTACTAACGGCGAAAGTTGTCAGTTAGCCTGTCCCTCGTGGGTCCCACCTCTTCTCTTTCCCTCTCCTTCCCTCTGAAGCCGCGGGAATCTTTTTGTTTTTATTTTATTTTTCGGGAAGGGGAAATTGAAAATCATGCCTCCATTCGAATTATTGTTTTAAACGCTTTTTCAACTCTTAAGTTACCATTTTCCCTTCTCTTTTTACTAAACTTACCTAAATAAATATAGGCTTTTTTAAGACTAAAAATAAAACAAAAATGTCAAACTAATCTTTGATCTTTACAAAGTGACTAATGGAATCCTATATTTTGCAACCTTTTCTAATAGAACCTAAAGTTTCTAAACTTTCATATCAAATCTCTTTAACATTTTAAATGTTTTTCAAAAGTTTGAAGGCTTACTCATACTTAAAAACTCAGAATCAAATTCCATATTTGATAGTCCCAGGATTCCCTTAACGTCTCTTAGAACATGGTCTCATGTTACTAAGAGTTAGGACTATCCCCACAAGCCAATACGACTCATGTCATCATATTGTCTTCACTCTTAATAACAATCCTGAAGATAGTAAATAGTAAATTGCATCTTAGTTTTTCTCTTAGAACATGGTCTCATGTTACTAAGAGTTAGGACTATCCCCACAAGCCAATACGACTCATGTCATCATATTGTCTTCACTCACATGCTTCTTAAGAAAATATTCTCAAAAGGTCACTTCACATAGAATTGCTCCAAACAAAACACACTTAACTTTAGAGTTCCTATGATTAAGTCATCGAAAAGGAAGGTGCATCTTGTTGGTATAAATAGTAAATTTCAACTTAGTTTTTCTTAATCATCCTATCTTCAGGATTGTTATGATTCAGATATGGTCCTTGTTCATTCATATACCTCCTTTTACTTGAGTATCAAATTCTCTACCTAAGTTCACAATAAATAGGGTCGAGGATAGAAGTCAAAGGGAAAATGTCTAAATAGGTTAAGTTATACCTTAAAACTTTTTGAAGTTCAAAACACTAAACAACCAAAGTGGTAATTTACCCTTATATGATTTAAACTTGCATGTCGGCACTGAGTAGAATGAAAGTGGGCCGAGGGGGAAAAGCCCAATAGGGAAAGAGATGGGGCCCATAGAAGGGAACAAAATAGCAAATACAACCAACCACGCCTCATTANTTTTTTTTTTTTTTTTTTTGGTAGTTTCACACTTCCTTTGATAGAGACATTCCTTTCCTTGTGGGCTCATCTCTTTTTTTCCACCATTATTTTTCTCACTTCAAAATTTCAAATCATGTTTCTAGTATTTATTCCTAAAACAAAAACCAAAATAAATAATGCTCATATCTAAGTCTCCTAAACAAAATGAAAAGCCAATTTTGGATAGTAATTTCATTATCTACTCAAGTTTTGAGNACCTAAGAACACAAAGAACCCTAATAAATTGCAAGATACAACAAACAAACCTTAACAATAAAAAAATAAAAAAACTAAAGATAAAATTGACTCACAAACAGGGTAATTAATTTATTGAAACTAGATATAGTATGGGCTATTTTAACAATGGTTTTAATTTTTGGCTGCTGTTGGAAATATACTTTTAATAGTTAGCATCTTATCCAATAATTATTGGAAATATGAAACTGACTTAAAAGCCAAAGTGAATTATTTTGCAAGGACTTCCTTGCAAAAGGAAAATATTCCAATTGTAAGGGGAATATATGTGTGTTCTGTCTACAAGTAAAGACTCTCCCCCTATGTCTGCTAATGGGCCGGCAAAACTGGATTTGGGCTCTCCAGTGGATTGCTATGGGGCTGAGGAATAGACCATACGATTGTGGACCTACTTTCATTATGGGCCTAGGAACAGCCCGGGTTATCAATTGTTGTCTGATTGTCCACTCTCCCCCATGGAGGAAGACGTGGAAGACGTGGACAATATTCTAGCGTATTAAGATATTTTTGGAATTAAAAAACAAAAGTAAAGATGTCTATTCAATTAAAAATGAGAAAAAGATAAGATATCAGTCATCAACTCAAAGGTTACTCGACCCTAGAATTAAAAAAAAAGTTAAAAGATTAATGCTATCATACACATATGTCACACAAAACTTAAATTTAATTATATCATAGTATACAATACCAACATATTTAAATAGTTTTTTCCTCCTTAAAATCTTTATTATAAAAAGTACCATATGTTATAAAAATAAGATATCAGTCATCAACTCAAAGGTTACTCGACCCTAGAATTAAAAAAAAGTTAAAAGATTAATGCTATCATACACATATGTCACACAAAACTTAAATTTAATTATATCATAGTATACAATACCAACATATTTAAATAGTTTTTTCCTCCTTAAAATCTTTATTATAAAAAGTACCATATGTTATAAAAATAAGATATCAGTCATCAACTCAAAGGTTACTCGACCCTAGAATTAAAAAAAAGTTAAAAGATTAATGCTATCATACACATATGTCACACAAAACTTAAATTTAATTATATCATAGTATACAATACCAACATATTTAAATAGTTTTTTCCTCCTTAAAATCTTTATTATAAAAAGTACCATATGTTATAAAAATAGTTTTTTGCTCTTCTATATGCATTTACTAATAATAATCGAGATCAGTGTAAGGAAGTTATATTCTATATAAACCCCTATATTCATGTGATTATATGTTTACTTCTGACGGGAACAAGAAAATCACAAAGCTCTATAGTGTCTCGAGAGATGTACCTGATTGTGTTGTTAATTTTAGTTATCTGCAGCTGCTGAGAACTCGAACATTTGACAGTTTCATCTCCTCCTCTCTGCTAGCTACATATGATGAAATCACACAGATTCAGTTGAACGAAAGTTGAAAACGAAGAACAAAGAGGCCCAGTTTCAGTTGGACAAAACCAACCTTGAAGCTGTTTCAAAGTCCTTGAGTTGAACCATGAAACCAACATTCGAGCTGCCTGCGGTTGTCTACTCATGCCAATGCTCAAGTTGGATTCATACTGTAACAGCTCAAGCCCGAAGATATTGTCCTCTTTAATTTTTTTTTTCGCGTTTTCCCTCAAGATTTTTAAAACGCGTCTGGTAAGGAGAGGTTTCTATACCCTTATAAATAATATTTTGTTCTCCTCTCCAACTGATTGGGATGGGCTTTCCCTCAAAGCTTTTAAAACATGTTTGCTTGGAAGAGGATTCTACACCCTTATAAAGAATGCTTCGTTCTCCTCCCCAACCGATATGAGATCTCACAATCCACCACCTTTAGAGCCCAACGTCCTCACTGGCACTCGTTCCTCTCTCCAATCAACGTGGGATCTCACAATCCACCCCCTTCGATGTCCAGCGTCCTCGTTGGCATTCATTACTCTCTCCAATCGACATGGGATCTCACACATACCACATTTTTTCATCAGATATGCAACTGTAATGATTACACTGCAAGATAAAGGAAGAGAAGTTCAGACCTAACATAGAAAAATGAGGTCGATATGCAAGAAGATTAACCGTTGAATAGGAACGCTTGACAAATCCCATGAGTTGGGAAGGAGGAAAACAAAATACAGGGAGATTAAGAAGAAAGAGGAAGGTCTTTGCAGTATTCACGCCAAAGATTCACCTTCTAGTGTCCAAGATTAACTCAAGTTAACACACAACAGGAAATGACATTGGATGTCAGCAGTAGGAATTCCATTTGATAGAAAAACAATTATAAACACTGATAACTTACGTTATGAATCATAAAAATCACAAGTTTAGTACATGAAGCCTAAACAGAACTGATACTGCAAATTGTTACAATGATAAGCACTGATAACTTATGAATCATGACAATCATAAGTTCAGTACATTAAATTTGAACGGGGATGATACTAGAAATCGTTCTGGGTATTATAAGATAGCTAGTGAATATCCTACATGAACAATGGCATGTGGAAACAGTTCTGTTCTCTGAAGATGCAGCTGGAAACGAATTAATCCTACTCTTTGGTTGTGAAGAATGGAGACTGAATCATTCTTTAAAGCGTTATATATAGGTCCATAGGGAAAAAGTTTGAGGTCCCTAATAGCAACTTCCAACAAAGATTGGATAAAACTATAAAGTTACAGGACATGTCCGTAGCAAATGGTTTGTTGCACCAAATAGAACTTGGAACTTTACATATCACCAACTGTTTTATATATAAAATCATTTGGATCAGCGGTGGAAAGGAACAAGGAATGGTTAAAATGCGACTGATATTCATCTTCTTCAGTTGATCCTTGTGATGAGTGGCTCCAAAAGAGGCTAAGAACAGACACTAAAATACCACAAAGGACAACAGCTTCAGAAAGCTGTTTAAGCAGAGGTCTGAACCACTGACTAGAATAATAAGGCACAATTAAGCAGCCAAAAGATTGGTTCCGATGACTTTTGAAGAGATGAAAAGTACTGTGCTAAAAACATTTTAAAGTGCTGAGAGACACTTTAGTAATGTTGCCCAAAATTAGTACCAGTACCTTCAAAAGTCATTACAAACTAATTCTAATTAGGATTACCTCTTCAATTTGTCAAGGAACTCTGTCCTCTTTAAGGCCTCTCTCAAGACAAATGATGTTACACAGAACAGTTAATCGAACAGTCATCATCATGATCTGTTTCCATAGTAGAAACAAAAACCAAGTTCTATATGTTCTTTCTTTTCATCCTCACGCCGAGTTAAGATTTCTATCTTTTCTTAACAAGTTTTAAATCGCATCCCAATTTACATAGTTTAAACATTGTTTTAGGTTGAGACTTGAAATGAACATAGGATCCAGAAAAAAAAATGAGATGATCACAGATCCAAATTATATATATGACATCATAAGCCTAAAATCTGTACAAGACGATGAAGATTGTTCAAGATTCAATGAAAAATGAGGATCAATAAACTAAATTGAACGGAATGCCTCAAACAAACGCCAAATAGTTAAACCAGTACAGAATTAAAACTAACTATTCGAAAACGAAATCTCATGTCAATATCACATCCCCAAATCCTCCCCTCCGCTTATCCACAGAAACAAATTCCACTTAAAAGAAACACAAATGAATTTGCAGGCATTCACAGAAAAAGAAGTTCAGATTCTCCTCATATCAACGAAAAACGTATGATAATTTTCTACTCATTGGATTTGAACATAACTCGAGAAACTTGAAGTTTCAATTGAAAACAACGAAACTATCGGTAACTTCGATGAAGAACTCGATTTTTCATTTGGTGAATCGCACTCTAATGGACAAATTATATAAGAAATGAGGATCGAAATACTCACCAGGAAATTTTTCGAGTTTCTGGCGGAAATGGATCGATTGAGAAATCCGACTATCCAAGACTGAACCTCCATTGATTCTGCTGCGGTTGGGAACGAATTCTTTTATACGAACCGCGAGCCTGAGCCAACGATTGCGCGGTAAAATTTGATAACATTGAATATAAATGTATTTTTTTTATTAAATAATTACATATTATTTGAAATTTAGAAAAATTAATATTTATTTTCTTTGATTCCCAATTGTATTTCTTTAAAATTTAAAATATTAAATAATTTCAGTCTTAGAATATGATTATCTAATAAAATTATTTTTTTACATCATAATATAATTTTTTTTTTATTTTTCGAAAAATAAATATAAAATAAAAAACATTAAATTTGGTCGAAAAAATATCACTTTTAATAAACTTACCGAGCAAATGACAAATATAGAAGCTCTTTGAGATCTTGTCCTTGTCCGTACATCTCTAATACAACTGGTTTGTCATTTTTCGTTTTCTTTTCTTACTTAGACTAACAGTATTTGGGTCGTGACTGTATTTTGCAGTATTAATGTATTATCATACCAGTAATGCAACTTTTTTATTTTCATAGTGTGCACGTTTGACTGAGCCTATCGCTAGCAGATATTGTCCAATTTAACCTATTACGTATTGTCGTCAGCCTAACAATTTAGCTTCTGCACTCTTTTAAAAAATACTTTGTTCCACCTCCAACGGACGTGGGACGTGAGATCTCACAATTCGCCCTGTGTATAACTCTAATACCATTTGTAACAGTACAAACCCACAACTCAATGATGTTTTCTCCGTTTCCATCCTTGTCCCTACAAAATGGTCAATTTAGTTTTTTCAAACATCGAGCCTAGGCAGGGACTCCTCTAGATGATTTTGATCTCTGTCTCTCTCTCTCTCTCGATCGCTCATTAATGTAGATACTTTTAGATCTCCACCGTTAAATAGACATATCCGAAATCGAACGGTTGAAAATAGACTATAAATAACAAGAATGGGTGGATTCTTCATTTCGCACGTGGATTTGTTGAAAACCATGGACCAATAAATTTGGGCAAAGAAGATAATGTAAAGGATAGCAATTTTATTTCCACCTCAGCATCCCATAATTTTTTTCTTTTATAAAATGAATTTTATTTTAAAAAATAAAATAAAATTATAGGATAAATTTTATAAATATATTCTCTTAAACAAACTGCTCCACCTGGCATTTTTCCCTCTGCCAAAGTCTCCACTATCTCTCTCTCTCTCTGTAACCAATTTCCAATCCGCGGCGAATCTCCGCCGACTGTTCCAAATTTCCATGGCCGTTCCCAAATCTCGCTTTCTTCTTCTTCTTCTCTGTTTCTCAGCCCTCTTCCATGGCGGAGCCTTCTCTCCGGTCATTCCCGTCAACAAAGATTCCGTTACTAATCAGTATTTGGCCACGCTCTATCATGGCTCTCCGATTAAGCCTGTCCATCTCGCCGTTGATCTTGGCGGCCGGTTTCTCTGGATGGCTTGTGGTGGTTCTTCCTCCCGCCGGCCGATTCTCAGTCGGTCTATTCAGTGCATAGCGGCGGTTGGTGGGGGTAGATCTGGGTCTTCTGGCAGCGCGTGTGATGTAATTGCTGGGAATCCGTTTGGGGATTTGGAAGGGAAGGCGGTGCTGGTTGAGGATACGGTCGCCGTGAGGTCTTTGGACCGGTCAACGGCGGCGGTGATTGTTGCGCTTCATTCTTGTGCTCCGAGGTTTCTTTTACAAGGTTTGGCGAAGTCGGCTAAAGGAGTTTTGGGGCTTGGCCGGAATCAAATCTCCCTTCCGGCTCAGATCGCGACTGAGCTCGGTTTTCACCGGCGATTTTCCGTTTGTCTTTCGTCGACGAACGGCGTTGTTTTTCCGGATAGTGGAAACCTAGACTCTGTTTATGGATCTGAAATTTCGAGTTCTTTGACTTACACGCCGATTTTGACGAAGAAAATCGACGCCTCGCAGTCGCCGGAGTATTTCATCAACGTTAAAGCCATCAAAGTCGACGGTAACCGCCTCGATCTGAACAAGTCGCTTCTCGATTTGGATGGCGGAAGCGGCGGAGGGACGAGATTAAGCACGGTTGTTCCATACACCACACTAGAGAGTTCCATCTTCAACTCTCTGACGGCGGCTTTCAGAGTAGCAGCGGCCGCGATGAACATGAAAGAAGTGGCGCCGGTGGCGCCATTTGAGGCGTGTTTTGAATCGGAAAACATGGAGATGACAGCGACAGGGCCGAAAGTGCCGGAGATTGAACTGATTTTGCAGAGCGAAATGGTGGGATGGAAAATTAATGGAAGAAATTCTATGGTGAAGGTGAACGATGAAACTCTGTGTTTAGGGTTCGTCGACGGTGGATTGAAGCCAAGAAACGCCGTCGTTTTGGGAGGGTATCAAATGGAGGATATCGTCCTGGATTTCGACATGGGGACTTCCATGCTCGGATTTAGCTCCTCTTTGTTGCAGAGGAAGAAATCTTGCTCGGAATTTTCGCCGGAAAATTTACCGATCAGAGCCGGATGATTTGAGCAGGTTAAAACTGAAATCAGTGGTAAAATTTTGAGGGTTTTTTTTTTTTTTTTTAATTTAATTTAATTTTTTTTTTGTGGAAATTAGGATCTTGCTGTGTACTATGAGTTTTATATGCTTGTGGAATTTTCAAATTTTTTTTTTTGTTATGACTTGTGATAATTAGCTTAATATATATATATATATATATATAATTGAGATTTAATTTTTTTTTAATTTATGTTTAGTTATTTTTTAAATAAATTTGAAAATTTCTAAAATATAAAACCAAGAAAGTAATTAAAATGTAATTAGAACATAATTAAAGTGGGTTTAGAAATTAATTTGATATTTAATTTTACATTCTAAAAAAATTAAATGATTAAATATTTATTTGGGCAATAAATATTCTAACAAGTACTCTCTCATCAAATTCACCTGGTCTCAATCATACTCTTTTATAAAATAATATATATATATTTAAAAATCATTATTTAAAAAAGTCATTTCAAGATTGCAACATCAATCTAAAATTCCCATTTTACCCTTATGAGAAAATATTAACCATGGTTAAGTTAAGGGTTGGAATTGGAGTTTATATAGGAAATACTACGGTATAGGAACCACGGGACCCCACCACTAGTCTACCTTCTTTGGTTGGCTCCCACCCTCGTAACCAACGGGTCCTTTCCTCACTTGATCACTAACTCGTGAGCCCGCCTTGTGCGGCCCTCATACAGCATATGAGCTTTCCACAAAGGAGATTTAAGGAGTCTCTTAGTGAAACTCTTCCTCAAAAAAGGCGCCGATAAGAGACCCAAAAAGAAATAATTAGCTTTGTTTGGAATGAAAGGAGTAAACCAGTACGATCATAATATTGTATCATAATATTGTAGGTACTTGCAATGCGACTTTTAGCCCTTCCAATAGGGCGTTTATGAGCATGTGGCCTATACTCGATATTCTCATAAGGGTCCATTTATAGACTATTCCCTACTATTTAGATATTTAAAAAAAAAAATAATAATTTTGAAATATTTGTATGATAAGGGTATTTTTAAATAAAAAAACAAAATTTGGGATTTTTTTTTTAATTTAGTGGGAAAATAATGTTAACCATGGTTAAGTGAAGGGTGTGACGTGGGGTTTGGTGGGCTTGGATATTCTCCAGAAAAAAACAAGCACCAACGTAAGAATGAGAGAGCATCTTTGTTAGAATATTTTGGGATGCCCTTTGTGGGAACAAAAATAAAAAGTTGAAAATGACAACCCAATATCCTTCCTCCAACCATGTTAAACGCAATTTGCAAGGGCAAAATCGGGAATTCACTAAAATGAAAGGATAAGAATGGGCGCGGAATCATACTGATATATTATTATTAAATAAGTGGCTCACCGCTTATCGATATGCAGTGCCAGCCCTACCCCTGGCGTCATAATTAAGATACATTTATTTAAAAATATTACTAAATTAATAAAAAAAAATTCTAACTTTATATTTTATTTAAAAATTTATTTTAAAACCGTTAAATATTTATTTAATAAATACTCCTTCAATATTCTACATTTTAAAAAAAAAAAAAAAAAAAAACTTTATTGGTCCGCTAATTACTATAACGTGGATCGTCGAGTGATCCTACCTTCAACCAAATTCTTAAAAATTTCGATGATAAAAGAAGGTAAATTACCCGAAATCGTTTCTTTTTTAAGAAATTAGAACGTCGTTCAAAATTATGTCTATTCATAGGATACCCAAAGAGACGAAAGGTGGTTTGTTTTATGACCCTCAAGAAAATAGGGTGTTTGTATCAACAAACGCTACATTCTTAGAGGAAAACCACGTAAAAAATCATCAACCTCGTGATTAGTAAGTCGATCCTTCACAGGTTGTGCAGTTGCAAATTCAAAAGAACTAAGAAGCCATAAGTGAGGAAAACATATTGAGCCCAAATATCATCTTCCCATACATAATTGATTGAGATATTTAAATCTTCCGTTATTTAATTTTGAGAGTTTAATTTTTTAATTAAAATTTTGAATTTGCATTAATCGCTCTCAAAGTAGAGTGATTGTTATAATTTCAATATTAAATTTTTCATTACAAATTTTTAATATGAAATTATTGAATTTCAATATTAAAATATTTCCCTTTTATTTCTCCTTAGTGTGGGTCGTGAAGTCCAAGTAGATTAAAGCCCATTCTTTCGTAAAATTGAGATCTCGACATTTTGTCGACATTGACATTTTAAACTATGGTATGATACAATAAAATATATTTTCATTTTTTTTCATAATTAAATAATTAAAATCATATTTCTTATTATATTTAAAATTACTTTCAAATTATTAAAATAAAATTTAATTATATAAAACTCGTGTTTAAAAATATAAAACCAGCACTCAATTGATTTAAAATAGTTAAAAATATATATCTAAATAATTTATAATATTTCAAAATTACTCTCCAACATATTTTAATTTTTTTTTTTATGTATAAATCTTATTTAAAAATATTAAATTAATTTTTTTATTTTATTTTTAATTTTTTCATCTTTTTATAGGATGACGATTTAACCTCAAAAAGGTATCAAATCACTTTCAATGTAACTTGCGAACCACTCCTTAATTTATTATCTCAATTGACGTATTTTTTTATTATTATTGTATATTCTTTAATATTATTATTTTGTTTACTTGTGAGAAAATTCTCGGAAAATAAAGGTTTAATTGCATAAATGGGACTTCTAATATACTTTAATTTCATTAATATCCACTTTTATCTTTATTTTAAACTCAAAGCAACCCACTAGATAAGGTTAGCTTGGAGATACATTTACCATTATGCCCATTAATAGAAATTCTATAATTAGCATACGAAATTAAAATACAATAACATCTATGACAATTAATGCAAGGGTAAAATCGTAATAAGGGCAAAATTTTAAAACTTATAGTAATTCAAAACTCGAGAGTAAAAATATAAATTGAAATTACACTAAAAATTAGGGACCAAAAGTGAAATGATCAAATAAATGAATTGAAATCACATCCAAGTGACAGTAATTTAATTTCAACGTCATGTACCTGCGTTTTAAGTAGTTTAATCATACAAATTTCATGTTTAACTTGAATTAATCATATATTAAATATTTATGGTAAGTTTAAAAAAAAAATACGTGAATAAAGACAAAACATGTAAAAGTATCTCGGTAACTGTGGAGGATATTTTTGGAATTTGTAAAGTAACCCTCTAACTTTACAAAATTACGTACCCCACCAGTCCCATTCGGTGAGATTCTTCCAGATTCCTCTTTTATCTTTTTAGGGAAAAAATAAATAAATAAACAAATAAAAAAATTAAATCTGTGTTTTTAATCTTATCCTTTTTAATTAATTTATTTTTAACAAAATAAACAAATTAAATTTAATATTATCTCACGCGAACATGCGAAAGTACGAAATTACCCTCCACTCCGGAAGCCGGCCTATAAATAAGGGATCAGCTCCCTTTTCTGCTTAAGTGCTTCTATCATTGTTTAATTTCGCAGATCGTGGCAAATATGTTGGGCGTATTTAGCAGTTCGATTATATCGCCGCCGGACGAACTGGTGGCTGCCGGCTGCCGGACTCCGTCGCCGAAGATATCGTCCACGGCGCTGGCCAAGCGGTTCGCGGATTCCAATACTGCCGCCGTCTCCCTCCAGATCGGTGACCATGTCCACCTCGCCTTCACTCACCATAACGAGTCTCCCTTGCGCCCCAGGTACCGGAGATTCTCCGTTCAAAACGCCGTTCTACGGCGGAGCTCTGTTAAACTCAATAATAATCTTTATAAATTATGTTAAACAATTTACTAAATACAAAATTAATTCAAATATTAAGTGGCTAATTAATATAAAAGTGACCGCAAGGGTGTTTTTGTCATTTCACAGATTTATTATAAAACCGCCAAACGATAATTCCAGCATCCAATGTTCCCGTACTTTCTGAAAAGTGAAGCCATATTTATTTTATATTTTAAACTTAATAAAAACCATATTTATTATGTCCTAAATTTTTAAAAAAATTAATTTATAAATTAAACAAATATTAATTAGTTTGATAAATATTTATTTTTAATAGAGGTAAGAAGTTCAAGTCTCGAAATAAAAATATATTTTAAATCAAAATTTGAATATAATATGAATTTTCCTATATATATATATTTTTAATTTATTATCGATATTTAATAATTTTTAATATAATTAATAAACTTATTAGATATAAATTTAAAATTTTAATTTAATGAAAATCCAAAAAAACGCCATTGTAGATCACTGGCGGTGAAGGAGGAGATCTTCTGCTTGTTCGAAGGAGCTCTAGACAATTTGGGGAGCTTGAGGAACCAATACGGCCTTCCCAAATCCACCAATGAAGTCATCCTAGTAATCGAAGCTTACAAAGCTCTTCGTGATCGAGCTCCATATCCGGTCGATCATGTCGTCGGCCATTTCAGCGGCAGCTTCGCGTTCATCCTCTTCGACAACTCCACCTCCACCCTCTTCGTCGCCTCTGTAAGTCACCTTCTCAGATTCTAATCTCCAAAATCGAAGTTAGAAAGTACTGATTTGTTATTGGTTTTGGTTTTTGCAGGATCAGTTCGGGAAGGTGCCTTTGTATTGGGGAATCACCGCTGATGGATATGTCGCGTTCGCCGATGATGCTGGTTTACTCAAAGGCGCTTGTGGAAAATCCCTCGCTTCGTTTCCACAAGGTATTTCGAAACTCGGCGCGACTTTCATGGAATTAGAAAAATTAGGGCACGGATTCATCTGAATCGTTGTTTATATTGCAGGCTGTTTTTACTCCACATCGGTTGGAGAATTGAGATGCTACGAGAATCCGAAGAACAAGATAACTGCTGAACCTGCTCCTGAAGAAGAGATCTGGGGTGCAAAATTCAAGGTATGCGATTATTATACTCTATTTCATATCTAGAATTAAGAAAATGGATGCAAAATTAGGCTTGGAAATTTACTGATAGCGTCATTGTGTGAGTCAGTATGAGTATGAGTGTCAAAATTCTTCCTCTGAGTGATGAACACAGCTGAAGATCCAAAGATTATGATTTAACGTTGCACTTGATTACACCACAAATTGGTGGAGAAAAATCATGCCCATAGCGATGATCTTATCTCAATGGAACTGGAAAGTACTTTAGCTATAATAAAGAATTCACTATCTTTTGGACTGTGGATATCATAAAGTAGTGGATAAAGAACTAAATTCTATGGCATACATACATGATGAGACATTCACTTTGTAGGTCCTCACCCATTGAACAATTCTTCTAGCATCTTATATTTGGTAATTAAAAAATGTTTGTTTATGATCTTCTTTTCCTTACTCATCTTTCATGCTCTGATTCTGTTTTGATCCAAAATAATGTTCTTTGAACCTTACATGATGAGTGATACATCCAAAATAATGGATTTGGTATATGAAATTACATCCAAAGGAGTGAAAATGGACATTAAAAAAGTTAGTTCGTGCTTTTTTGAGAAACCCCACCAAGCTCATAATGTAGAAACCTGATTTTAGATTGGCAAGTCAAGATTAATGAGAAAGATAATCACTGCAAGTTGGCTCTAAGGAAAGTTGGTTCAAATCATGGCGGTCGACTAGGATTCAATATTCTGAGGATTAGGTAGAAAAAGTTGTTGGGACGTGGAGCCTGTGTTTACTTATGGGTTAAGTAGTTTAAGTCTAAGATAGAATCTTATCTTATATTATTTATAATCCTATCTGATGTAGTTTTCAAGATGGATTGTTGGTTTCTTATTTAGTTTTCAAGATAGAATACGTGTAACTAGTGGAAGTCGTCTATAAATAAACCTTAGCTACCGTGAAGTTTTATATTTCGGTGTCTCCATATTCCTCCTTGCGTTTTCTCTCTTTTGTTGCCACCGTGAACTTTTGCTTTTCGGTGTCTCCATATTACTCCTTGTGTCTTCTCTCTTTTGTTGCCACTGTGAAGTTTTGCATTTCGGTGTCTCCATATTTCTCTTTGTGTCTTCTCTTTTTGTCGCTACCGTGAAGTTTCGCGTTTAAGTGTCTCCATATTTCTCCTTGCGTCCTGTCTTTTGTTGCCACCGTGAAGTTTTAAATTTCGATGTCTCCATATTCCTCCTTGTGTCTTCTCTCTTTTGCTGCCACCGTGACGTTTTACATTCCGGGGTTTTCATATTCCTCCTTGTGTCTTCTCTCTTTTATTCTCATGTTACTCATTTAGATCGAGAGCGTGAGTTTTGCGATCTTAACATAAATTACAACTAAAGAGACGAAAATAGAACATTATAGAAAAAAGTTGATTCTATCTCTTTTGAGAAACCCCACCAAGCTCATTAAACCAACCTTATCGTTTGTGGTTATGATGGATGCTTGACTTTTCAGGTGGAGGGGCCGCCAGCGGCTGTATCAGCCACAGGGTTGGGGTATCAAAATTTCCCAATGGAGATTTCATAGAACTATGCGCTATCAGCCATAGCGCAGTAACTTACGCGGGGGAAGGTAAGAATGGTGTGCTTATTTTACTGTGCCGAATGGTTTGATTTCAAGGGGACTGTAAAACTGTAAATATGAGTCTTTGTGGTAGAAATTTGCTTGCTTTAGTTCTATACTTTTAGCCTTTCGCCAATGTACATACAGCCATCACCAGTTCTGTAAAAGTGTCTCCGATGTGTTCAAATAGTTTGTTCATTAAAACCCTTTGGGAGTTCTGAAATCTTCTCTCTTTCCTTCAATTTCCATATGGCTTCCAATTATAACTGTTGGGCCTTAGCTCATCTCAATGGGCTTATTGGGCCTCAATATAGGCCGAGTGTGGGCTTATTGGGCCCCCAATATGGGCCGAGTCTTGCTTCAACGAGATGTGGGCTTAGCGATGAATTTCAGATGATTTGTTCAATGTTTTTTTTTTTTTTTTTTTTTTTTTTTTTTTTTTTTTTTTAAAAAAAAAAAAAAAAAAAAAAAAAAAAAAAAAAAAAAAAAAAAAAAAAAAAAAAAAAAAAAAAAAAAAAAAAAAAAAGGCATTGAGAGTAATTTGCCTAAAATAGCGGGGGTCTGAGTGGGAGAATGACTCACTGAACACCGACTGATTTGGACTAGTAAATAGACGTGGGTCCCGCCTTGAATTAACAAATTAAAAAATAAAAAGAAAAAGAAATGTGGGACCCACTTTGATCCGAGACGTGATGTTTACGCCATGCAGTTTCACTTCACGCTTCACGTTCTTTTTTTCTCCTCAAATTAATCGAATTTATTTATTTATTTATTATTATTATTATTATTGTTTAAGTTACATTACTGAATTATAAATGATGAAGATTTTATTCCAAATTTAAAAATTATTTTTCTCCGACTATTTTAATTCAGAAAAGCTTTTTAAATGTTTAAATTCCAGTTAATTTATTTTAAATAAATTTTAAAATAAAGTGATAATGTTCAATCACTTTTTTAAAACAAAATCTTTATTGACTTTTTTTTTCCTACAAACTTTCATAATGTATTCACATTTTATCATAATTACTATAATTTATTTCGTCATTTGTTTATTTATTTTTAAATTAATTTCATTAATTTTTTTTAAATATCGCATTTTTACATTTATTATAGATAAAACTTTTAATCAATTAAATTAAACATAATTTTATTTTTTGAATTTTTGATGTTTATAGACAAATTCATAAATTTTTTATTTCATATCTAATAAATTTATAAACAGTATTAAGTAATTTAAAAATTAATTAATCAAATTTTTAAAGAATTAAACATAAATTCCATTTATAATTAAAAAAATTAAATACAATTTTTAAGAGAAAAAACGTGAAATACGCATAAGAAATAAATGGTTTATTAAAGTTGTCCATTTTTGCGTGTTGGTTATTTTAGTTCGGTACGTCTCATAAATGTGTAATTATGTTGGATTATTCTACTTCCTTGTGGGGACCACGTTATAGAATAAAGAATTCCCGTTTAAACTTAGAATATGAAGTTAGGGACCCGAGACTTCGTAATGTTAGCTAAATACGGTTGAAGATGGAGATTATGTTCTCTGTTTTTTTTCTTTCCACTTGCTTTTTTAATGCATTTCGTCCACGTTTTTTAAAATATTTTTCTCAAATGTGACCTGAAGGTTCGATCTTACGTCGAGATTGTCCGCAAACTCCAACTTCCGTGTGACTAATTTGTTGGTTAAGCTAGAATAAGTGTCACACAATCGTTGCAATTTTTATATATATATATATATATATATATATATATATATATATATTAAACACATATATATAAAAAAAAATAGAAAAATCACGATAATCTAATTCGTGTGGGTTTGTTACGAAATTTTTTTGGGTCAATTTGTGTGAAAATTGTTAGACGAACACGACTCTCCACAATGGTATGATATTGTTCACTTTAAGCATAAGCTCTCATGGCTTTGCTTTGGGCTCCCCCAAAAGACCTTATTCCAATGAAATTAGTATTCCTCACTTATAAACCCATGATCATTCCCTAAATTAGCCGATGTGGGACTTTCATCATCCAACACCTCCCCTCGAACAAAGTGAGCCTCCCCTTAATCGAGGCTCGACTCCTTTAGAGTCTTAGTAATTTTTGACTGCCTTCGAGGAGGCTTGGCTCCTTTTCTTTTGGAGTCTCTTTGTTCGATATTTGAGGATTTACCAATCTATTGGCACGACTAAGTTTAGGGCATGACTCTGATACAATGTTAGACGAACACGACTCTCCACAATAGTATGATATTGTCCACTCTAAGCATAAGCTCTCATGGCTTTGCTTTGGGCTTCCCCAAAAGGCCTTATTCCAATGAAGTTAGTATTCCCCACTTATAAACTCATGATCATTGTTCGATATTTGACTAAGACTAAGACTATAAAGCCTCCTCGAAGGCAGTCAAAAATGACTAAGACTCTAAAGGAGTCGAGCCTCGATTAAGGGGAGGCTCACTTTGTTCGAGGGGAGGTGTTGGATGATGAAAGTCCCACATCGGCTAATTTAGGGAATGATCATGAGTTTATAAGTGAGGAATACTAACTTTATTGGAATAAGACCTTTTGGGGAAGCCCAAAGCAAAGCCATGAGAGCTTATGCTCAAAGTGGACAATATCATACCATTGTGGAGAGTCGTGTTCCTCTAACAAAAATAAACAGAGAATTAGACAGAATTAATATATATATAAATATATATAAATATATATCAACTTCTCGTATACTATGAGCGGTTGGTGTTACTCACTTGATGGCTTATATAACATGTCTTTAAAACGTAAGTCCGCTGCCATCAAGAGTGCAATGTGACAAGTGGTTTAGCTCACCTGTCGTTGGAATTGAATATATATATATATATATATATAAACAAAACTTAGGAAGAATTAGATGGAAAAATGGAATAAAAGTGAAATCATGTGGTTGATTAAATGGTCGGGTAGGCGGATCGTGACATGTCGGAGACTTCGTTAATAATAATGATTACTATACATTTTATAAAATAATATTACTTGTTTATATCGATACCTTATTATTGTTAAAAACAAAAAATAAAAAATAAAAATCTATTTTTTTAATAAATAAATAAGTCGTAATTTTAAGCATATTTTCATTTTGCTACAAATCTTTTAAACTTTTTATAATTTCATCTTTACCCTCGTCTTAATTAAAAAATAGTTATTTTTAAATAAATTTTTTCTATTAATAAATTAATAATTAATAAGATTTTTCTATTAATAAATTAATAATTTAGTAAACAATAATGGCTATCATTTTTAAAAACATACAAAATTTGGAAATGAAATTTAAACGTTTCTATTTGAAGTGGAGCGGTTGGAAACGAGGAATATAATCTCGACCCCGACCCAATTTATCTAACCGAGAAAAATCTCTCTCCACTCCGTCTTCATTTTTTCGTTTAAATAGAGATTCTCTATTATATTTGAACGGGTGGAGACGAGGAATATAATCCCGACCCCAACTCAATTTATGTAACGGTCGCTCCCTAATTTATCTACAGAGTTTTGATTGTACAAGTTAAATAGACATCTCTAATTTCATCATGTTCGATCCATTTTTCGTTTAAGCATAGATTCCTTTATTTTGTTATTATTATTATTTTTGAAAACTGACATATAAAAAAGTTTTTTTTTTTTTTTTTTGATAAAGGCAAAAAAAACGGTATTATAGTAAAACTGCTTGACAGCCAAAGCCTTGTCAGAACTTTTGTTTTCGGCAACGAAATCTCTCCACGCGCCTTTCAAATCCGTGCGCTACACGACCAATGAGAGAAAAGGGTACCACTAAATTAAAATTGAAACGTCAAATAATATTACCAAAATATTATTTTTGGATGAAATTTAAATATTAAATTAAAAAACGCTTTTTGTCAACTATTTATTATTTTTCATTCCAAATATTTTTAAAATTATTAGATTAAATTTTTAATAAACTATAAACATTAAATTATTTCGTATAAATACTTTCGTGTCACAATATTTATTAGAATATAGATTAAATTATTTGATCCCAAAAATTTCACGACTAAATTATTATATTTTTTTTAATATAAAGACTAAATGTTACCGGTAGAAGTTAAAAATATTCATTTTTTATTTAAATATATTTATTGCCGTTTTTATGTAATTTTTTTTTTACTTTCAAATGTTTAATTAATACTTTAAACTTTTTTTGAACGGTTTTAAAAAATACCTTTAAACTATTTAAGAAAAATTTAAAACATTAATATATGGATGGAACGGTTCAAAGTTACATTAATAACGTTCAATTTTTAGAAAAAAAATATTTTTATAATGGATACGCAGACAATTGAAGAAGAAGATGATTTATAAGACTTAGAAAGACCGTTTTCGTTTATATATTGATAATAATATTTTTTAAAAATAAAAATGAAGGGATTAATGCGGAAAAATAATAATAAATTTTTTAAAAACATTTTAAAAAAATAGAACAAATTTTATATAAAAAAAATTACGTATTATTATTATTATTATTATTATTTTTAAAGTTTAGGAATATTTTTTAAAATATTTTTATTAATTTAAGAATTTAAATTTTATTATGGTAATATCACGCTCTGTAAATGATCGTGGGATCAGCTTCTCCCTTGGGCTATCCGTTACTCACGAGTGAGCCAATCAAATCCTCTGTTTCTCTCTCTCCTTCCATTAACGCATAAACTGTAAGCATCCACACCGCTTTCTAACCCCATCCCCCACTTTCTTCTTCTCCTTCATGATCTCAGAAGCGATTTTGTTTTTCTTTTTGAAGTTTTTGTTCTTAATCTTCTTCTTCTTCCAGATTTCTATTCCTAATCATTTCATTATTCTCTAATCTTAAAGGTAAACAGGGGAGGAAGATTTTTGTTCTTCATTTTTTTTCCGCCATGAATGCTTCCTTGAACACCGATTTGGGGTTTTTCTTCTTCTCTGTTAGATTTCTCTCTGTTCGTACTTCTTTTAACTGATCCACTAATTCGATTTCATAATTATTTCATCTCCTTCGCTGTTTGCTTGTCTGAATCGAAACTTGGGGGAAGATTTTGATCTTGGTTTAAGCTTCAATGTCTAAGAATCCTTCTGTGATTGATCTTGAAGCCATGCCGTTTAGTGAAGTGTTCAGTAAACTTAAGCGTTTGAGACTGTTCGAGCCCTCGCTTGGGGTTTTTGGGTTCTTTTTCGTGTCTATTTGTTTGATTTGTAGCTTTTTTTTCTTGGATTACAGAACTGCTTCAAGTAGGTTTGTGTTTCCTCTTCGATCAGAGAGATTTGTTTGGCTAAGAAACGCTAATTTTGGTCAGAATCGGACGGTTGAGTTTCTTTCTGAAGAGGGATTTGAGTGTGATTTGTTTGATGGGGATTGGGTTTGGGATGATTCTTATCCTTTGTATGAATCCAAGAACTGCCCGTTTGTTGATCAAGGCTTTCGCTGCTCTGAAAATGGCCGCCCTGATTTGTTCTACACTAAATGGAAATGGCAACCCAAATTCTGCAACCTGCCCAGGTATAATTTGAACTCAATATCAGATTCATCAAATTGTTTATTAGATTAATCCGAAACTGACGAAGAACAATCTTGTTAGCTCAATATATTTGTTTGAATGTGTAGATGATTATTATAAGTTCTAGATTCTGCCTTGAGTTTGAATTTTCTTTTTGTTTTGATTCTAATTCAGTGGCACCCTACCTGTTTTTTGGTTTTTGTTTTTTCTCCTTTGTTGACTGATTTCACCCGTGAATTGTTGGATGGATATGGGAAGGGACCTAGCTATGTAGTTTACAAGCTATTGTTTATGTATGAATTCACGAGAATCGTTGCCTTTTCGTGTTAATTATGGACGACGATCTCGTAAAGTATTGTTCGGGTTAGTTTGATTACTAAGTGCGTGTTTGTAGGTGAGTTTGAAATGGTTAAATGACTCACGAACATGGTAGTTTGTGTAGTTTTCAAGTTGCTAGTTATTGGTGTAGTGGGAGACCACGTCGGTTGGAGAGGGGAACCAAGCATTACTTGTAAGGGGTGGAAACCTCTCCCTAACAAACGTGTTTTTAAAACCTTGAGGGAAAGCCCGAAAGGGAAAGCCTAAAGAGGACAATATATACTAGTTGCGGGCTTAGGCTGTTACAAATAGTATTAGAGCCAGACATTGGGCGGTGTGCTAGCGAGGATGCTGGCCCCCAAGGGAGGTGGATTGTGAGATCCTACATTGGTTGGAGAGGAGAACGAAACATTCTTTATAAGAGTGTGAAAAACTCTCCCTAACCGACGCGTTTTAAAACCTTGAGGGGTAGCCTGAAAGGGAAAGTCCAAAGAGGACAACATCTGCTAGTGGTGGGCTTAGGCTGTTACAAATGGTATGAGACCAGACACCGGGCGGTGTGCTAGCGAGGACGCTGGGGCCCCAAGGGAGGTGGATTGTGAGATCCCACATTGGTTGGAGAGGAGATTCCTTATAAGGGTGTGGAAATCTCTCCCTAGCATACGCGTTTTAAAAACCTTGAGGGGAAGCCGGTAAAGGATAGTCCAAAGAAGACAATATCTGCGTAGCAGTGGGCTTAGGCTGTTACAAAATTTGATAGTTGAAGGGTCGTTTTTGAATCTCTCTGAAGTTTGATTTGATTTACGAGCTATCAGGTTCAATGCAACGTTTATGTTGGAGAAAATACGAAACAAACGGGTCGTGTTCGTCGGTGACTCGATTGGAAGGAACCAATGGGAATCACTTTTATGTATGCTATCATCTGCAGTTCCAGACAAAGAATCCATCTATGAAGTGAATGGTAGTCCAATTACAAAGCACAAGGGATTCTTGGTGTTCAAGTTCAAGGATTTCAACTGCACTGTTGAATACTACCGAGCTCCGTTTCTCGTCTTGCAGAGTCGACCTCCTTCGGGTGTTTCTCGAGAGATCAAGACGACTCTTAAGCTAGATCAGATGGATTGGTCCTCACCCAAATGGCGAGATGCCGATGTTTTGATCTTTAACACCGGGCATTGGTGGAACTACGAGAAGACCATAAGAGGGTAACGTTCTCGACCGCGTTTTCGAGCTTCTCGTCGTTCCATTTCCATGTTTTTCTCAATGACTGACGAATCTTTTTTCGATGTCATGGACAGAGGCTGTTACTTCCAAGACGGGAACGAGATAAAGATGGAAATGAAGATTGAAGATGCATATCAGCAGTCGCTCAAAACCGTGATGAACTGGATCAACAACGAACTAAACTCGAACAAAACGACCGTCTTCTTCCGTATGTTCGCCCCCGTACATTTTCGGTAAGTTCGTGAGATTCGTTTTTTATGTGCATTCTGTCTGGCTTTGTACATAAGATATGGAAATTATGCAGAGGTGGAGATTGGAGGAATGGTGGGAGCTGTCATTTGGAAGCTCTACCGGAGCTCGGTTCTTCGTTAGTTCCTCCCGAAACCTGGTCCCATTTTCGGATAGCGAATTCCATCCTATCAAGTTACTTAGCGACGCCAAATTCAACTAAACTAGAGATATTAAACGTAACTCGAATGACTGCACAGAGAAAGGATGGGCATTCGTCTCTATACTACCTCGGTCCCGACGTCGGTCCTGCGCCTCCTCATCGACAGGATTGCAGTCACTGGTGTTTGCCTGGGGTTCCTGATGTGTGGAATGAGCTTCTTTATGCACTGTTCTTGAAGCATGAATGGAACTCTTCAGCTTCTCAGGCCACTTAAGTTGAAGTTTTTGCTTACAGAAATGATAGCCCCCTCATCAATGGGCTCAAATCCGGTCCCAACCGGAGTCCCGACTCGACCCAAGCTCGACTCAAAGTCAAAATTTGATCTAACCTATTTATTCATTGTATCAGATACGTATTACCATTTTAAAGATTGGGTTAGCCGATGAATCAGTCTGTCGGGCCGACCTAATAGGTTTATTATTGGACGAACCAAATATATGTATATGTACATGTATATATTTAGTTATTCGTATATTATATTTTATAAATTCGAGAATGGAAATTTTTTTAAGGGACACTGTCTCCATTGTTCCTCTTAAAAGAATATATTTCGACTTTGAATGATGCAACAGTGACCTAAAATCGTAAATCAGTCTCTATTTTCTTTTCAAGTCACCGCTTGCACCATTTCAGGTCTCAGTTTTTCATAACATATATATCGTTCAATAAAATGAACAGTACCTGCCTATAAATCGACAAGTAGAAGCTCTCATTTACTCTCTCACGAGACTCTTCTGAACCAATAAAAATGCGTCACATCAGACAGTAACCCGAGCTTTTTACGTACCCACGTGTAGACAAATATTGTCGTTAACAAAGAACAAACCCTACCCATCCACTCATCCCTATACACTTTTTGTCATGTCAAATAAGGGAGAAATCCCTTAGCCATGGTGAGTAGTTCAACCTATGTCTTCTTCTTGTTTGTTCCTATTTAAATCTAGTGGAAATGAAGCAAACCAAGTAGAGTTTCTTGAGTTTTAGGGTTTTGTTTCGGAGAATTCGAGATGAAAATCGGAGTAGAAAACGATGAGTTGTTGTTTGCCAAGCTTACTAGACGGATTTCGCTTCTCATTGGATGACGACGAGCTTCCGATCGTTCATACGGTTTGTTTTGACTCGCTGGTTTAGCCCTTTCGATTCATCCCTGTTCATTTATACGACTATTATTCAACCTGAACGTAGTACGTTTAGTTGTTCACTTTGGGTTAGGTTTGTGTTTATTTAAAGAGCCGAGCTATTAGATTTGATATATTATGTGAGATCCCACATAGGTTAGAGAGGGGAACTAAGCATTCTTTATAAGGGTGTGGAAACCTCTCCCTAGCAGACGCGTTTTAAAAACCGTAAGGCTGACGGTGATACGTAACGGACCAAAATGGACACTATCTGCTAGCGGTGGACTTGAGCTGTTGCATATTTCATTCGAAAGTTTAAAGTCTGAATGGTGAACTAGCTACCCATCAAGTTTAGAGGTCATGCTTATAACTCGACCTATTATTAATGTTTTAGGATCTGACTAGGTCAGTACACCGAGTCCAAATTGGGCAACTTCCATTGATGGTGGATCACAAACATGGCTTTGTAAGAGAGTAAAGGTACTGGAGTTTTCATCCTGACACGGTTACCGCTGTCGAGGAAGAAGCCGAAGAATGCCACTAACTATAATCATTAACGATCTTTTAAACCAAAAAAGGGGTAAGCTTATAAATTTTGTAATCGTTTTTTATTATTTCAAGTTTTTAGTAATATATTAATATTTAATTATTTAATAACTCATATGTGAGAGTTATATGTTGGTAATGTCACTTATGAAATAAAGATAACTGAATTTTTGTCTATTTTTTCTTCTTGAAATATGATTAAATAACAATAATAATAATAATAATTAATAATAATAAATTCGAAGATAAATAATATCATTTGATTTAAAACGAGCTAAAACCCATTTTTCCAATAAATATATATATATATATATATATATATATATATATATATATAAAAGTAATGAACAAATTAACCATTAAATAATTTTGCTAAAATTCATATCACTGTCACCACGATATCAGGGTTAGACATCGGGTGATGTGCCAGCGCGAGGAGGCTGAGCCCTGAAAGTAGGTGGACACGAGGTAGTGTGTCAGCGAGGTCACTGGGCCCTGAAGGAGGGTGAATTGTGAGATCCCACATCGATTGAAGAGGAGAACGAAACATTCTTTATAAGGGTGTGAAAACTAGTCACGAAAACCAAAATAAGACAATATCAACTACCGGTTGACTTCAACATTACAAAGTTAATTTTGTATAAAAAAAAAATTCTAAAGAACTTATTAAAGATTTAAAAATTGCAATATTTATCTTCGTAAATACAATTTATTTAAATTAAAAGGTTAGGGTCACCAATAAAATTATTATTCTAAAAAAAAAATCCTTTTTTTTTTTTAACATTTATTTTATTTTTTTTTTTATATTTATTTTAAAAAATAAAAAAATTCATTTTCATATTTATTCTTTTTTCTCTCATCCTTCGTCTCCGCCTTCCTCCATCTTTCAATTTGATAGTTGAGGATCTTGTATCAGCTAGGCTTATCTATGGCGTCCGCGATTCTGAAGCGAGTCAGCGCCTCCACGAAGAGCACGCTGGTTGAATCTATGCGAATCAGAGCGTCATCGCGAGCCTTTGCGGCGGTGGCGGTCGGAACTGACATCGTCTCCGCTGCACCGAACGTTTCTCTCCAGAAGGCTCGGAGTTGGGACGAAGGTGTCTCCTCCAAGTTCTCGACGACTCCGCTTAAAGATATTTTCAAGGTTTGTTCTTCGATTGTTCGTGTGTTTCTTTCGAGGTTAATTGTGTTAGTTTTTGAAGTATACTTGTGCTTTTTATGTAAAAATATTGGTTGTCATGAAATTTAGGGCTTTGAAGGCCACATTTGAGCTTAATGTTATGTTTTACGCTTCACATTGAATGATAGTTTAGTTTAGTCTAGTCAGTCTTTATCTTATTGATTCATTGGCCATGATATTTCAGGGCAAGAAGGTCGTCATCTTTGGGCTTCCTGTAAGTCAATCTATTCAGTCTTGTACAATTGTATATATGCTATGAAATCATGGATTCTATACCAAATTGTTGCCGATGCATGTGTCTTCGTCTCTTTTTCTACGCGGTGTGCTCTTTGATTGGGGCAACAATTTTTGTATGCTCACTTTCATGATCAATGCCTTCATCCAATCCGTTAATGAACTGAGGATTTATTGTAGAGATCAGTAACAGTGTTTCGTGGTTTACATTTCATTTCTCACCTCTTAAAGATTGATCAGATACTTAGGAAGAAGAATTGTTAAATTTTTTACCACGAACTTTATTTTGTTCTGAGTAGAATAATCTATGATTTAAAGAATTATCAACTTTACTAAGTCGTGAATGTTCAAAATTTCCCCTAAATTTTTCTCCCTGGACAAACGCATTTGGTGGTATGGAGATTTGAATCCTGGTGGGACCTCTATTCCAAACTAGTTCTTACCAGTTGGAATTTCCCTATGGGACTTAGATACATATTAAATCATATAAAGATCAAGAACAACATCATCCTTACCAGTTGATGATGCACATTTTAAAGTCGGTATTCCAATTCACAGGGTGCATATACAGGAGTTTGTTCTCAGCAGCACGTTCCCAGTTACAAGAACAAAATTGATGAGTTCAAGGCTAAAGGAATTGATTCTGTTATTTGCGTGTCTGTTAATGATCCATATACCCTCAATGGCTGGGCTGAGAAACTTGAAGCGAAAGATGCTGTAAGCTTCCTTGACCAGAGTTATATGGAAACTGCATAATTTTCTTTACTTGGTGTGTAATTTAGTTATTTGTCAGTACGAACTGTCTTCTAATGGCCTATTCTGATTATCTTAATTGCATTTTCCTGTCGTTATCCTGTTTATTCCTGCATAGATACAATTTTTTGGGGACTTGGATGGAAGATTTCACAAGAGCCTGGAACTGGATAAAGATCTTTCTGTTGCTTTGCTTGGTCCTCGTTCTCAAAGGTGCGATCAATCTCGTCTTTGACATGCCAAAATATTTATGGATTATGATTATTTAGCTCTTCTTTGATAACCACCTTATTTTTTATTTTTGATTCTTGAGAATTAAGCTTACAAATACTACTTCCATTTATCAGTTTTTTTTTATTTGTTTATCTACTTTTTGAGGATATTTTCAAGATTTGACAACTAAAAAAAAGTAGTTTTAAGAAACTTGTTTTCGTTTTTGAGATGTGACTATGAACGCAAATCTTTCCGTAAGAAAAATGAAAAGAAATTGTGAGAAAATAGATATAATTTTTAAAAACTAAATGGTTATCAAATAGGACGCCGGTTGCTTTTGAAGCTTATTTTAGTCTTAGGGGTCGAACTAGGTGACATTTCTACACTCTTTGACATCCTTCTTCCATGTAGATGGTCAGCATATGTTGTAGATGGCACAGTTAAGGCTCTTAACATAGAGGAAGCTCCATCCGACTTTAAGGTTACGGGGGCAGATGTCATTTTGAACCAAATTTAGAGTCAGTTTCCATTGCAACCAATTCAAGGTCTTGGATTCCGAATAAGACCATGGGTGTAACTGAGTTGTGTATGACAAAGGTTTTCTTTTGATTTTTTTGTTGGTCTGAAGTAAATCCCATGTGACGATTGCTTGGCTGCTTGGCTTCCACTTATTGTTCTTCATATATAAAATGTTCTAACTTGGATTCAGAAACTCAAAAATTTGGAAACGAGTATTCTTCAATCCAAATCAGCACTTCTCGATTGGAATAAACAGTAAGTACCAAGAGAAACAGAGCAAGGTAGGACCTTGGCCAAATCCATGCAAAATTAGGTATAGATCTTCTCCAGTTAAGGGTGTGGAGAAAGTTTCATCATCTGATTCTATTATTACTTTAAATTCATCGAGTGGAATGTTTCAAGTTGATTGAATTTCTTTATCCAATCCTTATAGTTGGTAAATCTGTTTGAAAACGGATAGAAGAGGAAACTTTAGTAGCTAGTTTAACTTTACTCTTCTTTTTACTTCTACCTAACCTAAGTAAGGCGAGAGAATTCAAACTTTTTTTAGTTCAACAATTGCGAGAGTGAAGTGATTGAGTCAAGACATTGTTCTTCACAATCATTGACCCTTTAATCGCCCATTGACTTTCAACATTATTGACCACTTCCATTTCTTTGGAAATCAGGGAACACGTGGCTCCATGACATTGTTCTTCACAATCATTGACCCTTTAATCGCCCATTGACTTTCAACATTATTGACCACTTCCATTTCTTTGGAAATCAGGTAACACGTGGCTCCATAGTCCAGTCTACCAATTTCATTCTATACTCCATTCATATGTAGTTATTTCTCCATTCATATGTAGTTGTCCAGTCTACCAATTTCATTCTATACTCCATTCATATGTAGTTATTTCTCCATTCATATGTAGTTATTTAAAGAGAAACAACTAGTCACTAATGACCCCACGGAGACTCATCCCAAAGGCGCGATGATTGGGGAAGGGGTGGATAGACTTTTTCCTAAGCTAGACGGACATGGATAGACAATTGATATAACATTGAAATTTGAATTTTTAAAAATCATGATTGAAGAATTTTAAACTAGACTTATGTAGATGAAATCTTATTGTTTTTATTAAGGCATTCAATTTTTTTCTTCGAATATAAATTATATTGAAAATTACATATTTAAAATGAAAAATTTCACTCCCTGTCTTCACATCTTTTCATTGCTGCAAACATACTATTGATATTAAACCAATTTTTTAGGGTATATGAAAAAGGAAGAGCAAAAATTCAAAGAGACTATCTCTAAAGTTGTTCAAAGGTAGTGTGGAAGCAGTGGGAGAAAAAAGAACTTATTCTTGCACATCTTCCAAAGTCAAAAGCCCTAAAGCCTACTCTCTAATTTACTTACTTTCCTGTCTATTTCTTTCAACACGTTCCTTATGAATCCAATTCCCAGCTACTGGCGTTCAACAAAAGTTATGAACATTTAGAACAATTCTAATCTTACAAGTAGCAAAATTGGCAAGGGAATCAAGTTGTGCAAAATCACCTTCAAAGTTCCTACCTAAATGATCAATTTAATGCCCAAATTCCCTTTCAGAATAGAAACCAGCATCTTCTTTTATGTTGGCCCAAATTCCCTTTCAGAATAGAAACCAGCATCTTCTTTTATGTTCTTCCCTTGAAAGAAGAATGAGATATAGGAAGCTTTCCATTGATAGTGAACACTTCAGTCTCAATCTCAATGAGAGAGAAAGAAACTCATCCACATAGAAAATAGAGTATATCATGAAGCAGAACATCATATCATTACATCATATATATATAGAATTACTATGAAAACTACGCCTTTTTCATCACTAGATTTATATGAAGAAGAAGAAAATGCAGGACTCAAACCAACTGGATGTTGGTTAAATCATAACAAGTCGCTGGCAACAGTATGCATTTTGCTGAGTTGAGTTGAGTTGATAAGATGTTCATCTAGATGAGTGTCAAATCCTAATTTCCACACTTCAATTTCCTCTCTGCCAAAAGAGATGAATGATAATCAATAAAACACATCAAACATATAAATTATGGAGCTTTTCACGCAAGTACGTGTGATTCTCAGTATGAACTACGCACGTAATAATGGTCGTTTACAAAGTTAAGGTGGAAACAGGTATAGGTTGGTAACGGTTCGTGTTTAAAATTGTCTAACGACATGAAGTGAAGTACCTGAGCTAGAGAATCATCGACTGTGCCTGGAACCGTAGGGGAAACATGTGAGGGTGAACCAGTACATATTCTGTCATTTTTTTCTGAACCATCTGTGACACCACTTTCTTGCATTACTACGTTCTTTCCTTTCATGGAGTTTGATGTACCTCCACTGCAGCTGAAAAAGGAAACAGAAGCAGCATTCCTTTTCGAAGACAAATCTAGGCGATCGATCATTCGAGCAACACCAGCAATCCCAGCACTTACTTCACGCTTCACTCCTCTGCTTAGCTCCTTCACGGAGCTGTTACGAGCAAGCAGTTTCTCCTTAATACCTTGAGTGCTTCGCCATATTGACTCCTTGTACCTGTATTGGTACAATTTAGAAATCTTGATATGCATCATAGCATTGATGAGGTATCATGTAGAAACTAGTTTAAGAGAAGCAAACTCCCATTACACTTACTTTGCAGAAGTAGCAGACCATTTGGATTTGATGGAATCTGGAAAAGAAAGCCCCTCAGATTGGTTTGTTTTCTGTTGACTACCTGACGATGTCTCGGTCAGTAAAACCCTATATGACAAAGAAGATGTAGGTTAGACAGCAAAAGAAACGAACGCTTTACTCGTTTTGAAGCTTGAGGGTATCCTGAGTATTTCTAGCAGGGCATTCTCTCTTCTACAGTTATTTATTGTTGGTGTTAAGAGCAAAGCATGAAATAGATACATTAGTCCGGGGACGTAAAATACCTAGGCGTGACTTTACTAATTCCGGTTCGACCACCAGACGACAAAGGGGAACCAGGAGATGGTGAATCACTATTAGGTGAACTTAGAGTAGCATCTTGAAATCTAGGTGACAATGGGCATATTAGCACTGGAACCTCTTCTGGACATGCAGAGGCACCTTGTGAAGGTCCAAGTCCAAAATGTCTTTGCCTCTCCCTTCTATGAACATACCGAGCTCGGCTAGCTGCAGCAGCAAGATGCTGCATAATCAGGTCATCAAAGTCAGAGTCATCTGAATGAGAGGAGTCCTGAAGGAACCAATTTTGCTTCTTAATAATAGTTGATCCTCATTGAAAGAATAAGGACGTCGAATAGATTGTCAGATTTATTAGAACTACTCACATGGTCGACATCGAAGTTTTCGTGGAAACGCAACGAAGTGGATGCAACAGAAGACAAGCTTCTGGACTTCAAAAGCTTTTCACTAGCAATGGCTGCTAGAAGCTCCTGGCTGTAGAACAGTTGAATTAGCACTTGCTTAATTAGAAAGCTTGTATTGTTTTCATTTCATTAGATAGATCGAGGGAGACACGGGCGAGGCACGAGAATATAGAGGAATTAAACTTTCTTAGACAAAGTTACATACCCAACAGGATCCCTTAACACTAGCAACTGGCAACAGATTGGGCACTCGTTGCTTCGTTGAGACCTGAAAGAATCAATAACCGAAAAGTAAGACTCGAATCAACCTGTTTTTAGATCATATAAACAAGGATGATCTTCAAGAAGTCTACCAATCAAGAATACATTGGAGATGATATTCATGCTTGCAACTGGTGATCTGAAATTTGAACAACAGACAAGGTTAATCCAAACATAAAGGCCACATATACCACATAGAATGGAGCAGCAACATCTTTGACACAAAACCCCCTTAGCTAGAGGGAGCAATGAAATCGTTGATATTGTCCTCTTTGGACTTTCCCTTTCAAGCTTCCTCTCAAAGTTTTTAAAACGTGTCTATTAGGGAGAGGTTTCCACACCCTTATAAAGAATGCTCCATTGTTCTCCTCTCCAACCGATGGGGATCTCACAAACCACCCCCTTCGAGCCCAGGGTACTCTTTGGCTCTGATACCATTTGTAACCGCCCAAGCCCACTACTAGCCAATATTGTCCTCTTTAGGCTTTTTCATTCGGGCTTCCCCTTAAAAGGACGTCTACTACGAGGGAGTGATTTCCACACCCTTATAAAGAATGCTTCATTGTTCTCCTCTCCAACCGATGGGGATCTCACAAACCACCCCCTTCGAGCCCAGGGTACTCTTTGGCTCTGATACCATTTGTAACCGTCCAAGCCCACTACTAGCCAATATTGTCCTCTTTAGGCTTTTTCATTCGGGCTTCCCCTTAAAAGGACGTCTACTACGAGGGAGTGATTTCCACACCCTTATAAAGAATGCTTCATTGTTCTCCTCTCCAACCGATGGGGATCTCACAAACCACCCCCTTCGAGCCCAGGGTACTCTTTGGCTCTGATACCATTTGTAACCGTCCAAGCCCACTACTAGCCAATATTGTCCTCTTTAGGCTTTTTCATTCGGGCTTCCCCTTAAAAGGACGTCTACGAGGGAGTGATTTCCACACCCTTATAAAGAATACTCCCTTCCCCTCTCCAACCGAGGTAGGATCTCACACAATCACTTGGACAGCCAATCCGAGTCTCACTCATCTACTTACCAATTCTAAATCAAACTTAAACATCCCATCACACCAAGTGGTTACCAAAACAAAGTAGCTAGACAGAAAACAAAAGAATCCCAGAACACAGCCATCATCACCAGAAATCAACTCACCTACATTCTACAGTGACACTCAAACCAGTTCCTACATTCTACAGTGTTTCAGTCGAGAAACTAGCCGCCTGGAGTAAAAGAGTAAGAGCTAGGTGAAGATCATGGTAATAAGATGAAGCAAATAGAATGAAGGCCAAACTATTAAGATGCAAAAGTTGTAGAGAAGGATGAACACCAACTGAAAAGAAAAGCAGGCAGTGAAAGGAAGACGATCTGGAAAGAGCAGCAGGAGAAAGGAGGTTCTTACAGAGGGAGGATCGTGGGAGGTAAAAGGATCGAGGCAAATACAGCAAGCGTCGTCTTCAAAAGCATCATCGGAAGGAGATGAAAGAGCATTGAGGGAGGAAGAAGTGAAATCCGCCATTGAAGTGCCGACAAAATCAAAAGGGAAGCCTCCTCCTTAGAACAGGAAATGGGGGAAAAACTCAAACCTAGAAAACTGTAGAGAGAGAGAGAGAGAGATGGGGAATGGTCAAAGCAGCAGAGAGTTATGGGGGAAAAAGTCTGAAGAAATTTGCAGCAAACGAACCGATTCATACGCTTTGGTGGAACCAGTCTCCTCTCAACTTCCCCCCTTTCCCCTTTACCCTTTTCATTTTTTTAGATTGATTTTTAATTTTTTGTTTAATAGAGGGTTAATTTAAATCACATTTTAAAAAAAAAAAATCAATTTTATACCTAATAAATTAATTAATTTTTACAAAATATTAACAAAATTCTCAAATTTATTTTACATTTTTTAAGATTTTTAAAGTTTAAGAATTTATTAGACATAATTTTTAACTCTAAGAAAATTTTCTAAATAGTTTTTTTTTATTACGGAGCTCTTATACCACTTGTCACAATCGCACTTTTTTAATGGCAGTAGACTTGCGATTGTGCGGCACTTACTTTTCCAACGACAAGTGAGCTAAGCCAATTCGTTCTTGCGTCGCCTACGACCAAGTGACGTATGCTTGAGCCTCTGGCTTCGGTTTAAGAGAAGGTTTTAGAAAACAGGGGCAAAGACGGATTTTTGAAAGAGACGCTATATAAGCAAGCAAGAGATAAATAACAACCGCTTACAAAATGTTAAAAAAAATATATTAAAATGACTCGTAAATTAGGGACATGGCACAAAATTACAAAAATAAAAGAGTTTGATAATTTATTATATTTTTTTAATTTAAATATTTGATTTATACTTATATATATTTTCTATATAAATGCAAATTTTCATAAATAATTAGATTAACTTTAGATTAATATTGTATTACAATATGTTTAGTTATAATTGCTTTTTTTCTTTGCATTTTCTTATGGAGCCTTTTATTTTATTTTTTAAAACATTTTCTATTAAAGTGACCAAAATTTTACCAATATATTATTATTATTATTATTATTTATAAATAATAAATTACTATATTATTCATTGATTATTGATGACTTTGACCAATCATCCATTTATTATTGGTTGTACAATTTTTTTTTTTTTCATATTATTTATGTCTTTTCTTTGACAATAGAGGTGAGGAAATTTCAGCCTCATGAATTTACAAGTGGACTATTGACCAATAACTAATTATTTATAGGTTTTAAATAAATGATTTATTATTGTAGTTCAGTTGTCATAAATTGTAAATAAAATAATTGAGTTAAATAATAAAGTTTAGAATATATAAAATTCCATTTATTTATTTATTTCTAGAAATGTATGAATTTTAAATTTGTTCATTTTGAGAATTCTTTAAATATTTAACATTATTCATGTAAATTGACGTCTTATGCAAAATTTGATTATATAAATGATTTTAACGTATTGAGATATAATATTTGAGAATATATTATAATAATTAGTTATATAATATATTTTAGATATTCGTAATCGGTTAATATTCGTTCTTTATGATTGGATGAGTAGTATATTTTATTTTATTATCAATATTTAATTAGTTTATATTTTTCTTATTTGTAGGTATTAATTAGTAGCTTGTATCTTATTTATACGTTATGAATATCAATCAGAATACAATATCTTCGATCTCAATTCTATTTCTCATTCTTAATATAACATTATATTTTGAGATAAAATAAATGTAACAACGATTTCATCTTGAATTGTAGGCTGTAAATTGCTTACATAGATTTAGAATTGGTAGTAATCGTTGATCAACCATACGAGCGTGAATTGGTTCACGGACCTTAATGGTCTATCCCTTTGGAGGAATCCCTCATGAAAATTAGAAGTGGAAAGAGACCAACAAATTAGCGACACGTTTTGCATGTATAAATAACATATAAATAAAGAGATGAAAAAAGAGAGATGAATGAGGATCAAATCCTGACCGTTGATTTTTGAAGTTTGAAGAAAGGTGGGACCAAATCTGGTGCAGGCCAAAGACTTTTTATTCTTCTTTCTCAATAGAGTCAATAAAAAGCTAAGTGCCAAAATTCTCTCTTTTTCTTTTTTTTTCTTTTTTCTTTTTTTTCTTTGTACCCTCTTGTGGACCCACACTGCTTTCTTTTTGACAAATAATTCACAAAATGGGTTTTTGAAAGTGAATTTTGTTTTTTTTTTTTTATTATTATCATCTTATGAAATTAAATTATAAATAACTTTTTTTTTTTTTTGGTATATTATTATAGTTGTTATGGAATTTGGATGAAATTATCCATAAGACGTCAACTATTTTACATTTGTATATGAACGTCGATAGGATGAAATTATTCATAAGATGTCAACTATTTTACATTTGTATATGAACGTCGATAGGATGAAATTATTCATAAGATGTCAACTATTTTACATTTGTATATGAACGTCGATAGGATGAAATTATTCATAAGATGTCAACTATTTTACATTTGTATATGAACGTCGATAGGATGAAATTATTCATAAGATGTCAACTATTTTACATTTGTATATGAACGTCGATAGGATGAAATTATTCATAAGATGTCAACTATTTTACATTTGTATATGAACGTCGATAGGATGAAATTATTCATAAGATGTCAACTATTTTACATTTGTATATGAACGTCGATAGGATGAAATTATTCATAAGATGTCAACTATTTTACATTTGTATATGAACGTCGAACATCGAACACAGAATGATATAGTTTAAACTCACTCCACTCCTAAAATACCTAACAAAAACAAAGCTTAGTCGCGAAGAAAGGAAAGAATACCCCTATATAAAGTTTGAAGGTAAAATTTTATCTCTTTTCATGAAACTTTTGCGCTATATACCCATTTTGTTATAAAAATTAAGCTTATAAATACNTGTTTTTTTTTTTTTTTTTTTTTTCAAATTTCTAAAAATATCCACACAAAAAAAAAAATCCAACCTTTTGTGTTTGTAAGTTGGCTAAGAACTCAAGTTTTTTTTTTTAGACAATGAAGATCATAACGAAGAAAATGTGAGAAAATTAACCTAATATGCAAAGAAAAAAATTCCCAAACTCAGATTAATATTAGATTTACAAATGGAAAATGTGCTCTCTCCTCCACCAACATGGTATTTCTGAAAAGTTTTCAGCCCAAAAAGGAAAGAAATTTCTCTCTATATAACAAACCCATCTTTAATTACTGAGTTCTTTAGTATAATGGTAATACCAGAGCGGATGTAAAAGCCTTCTGACGACCTATCTGCCTCTTGTACGCCCTGCATTTCCATGGTCAAACACATGAATAAATAACCCCAAAATCCTATTTTCTTTCGAGTATTTGATACAGAAAACTCCACATTACATCGTATCGAATTGTTCTCTTTTACGCTGTTACGATAAATTTATATCAAGACTTCAACACTTTCCCTCACTTAGAGAGTAAATGACTACCGAACCAAAGGCTTAAGGTAATAGGTAACGATGGGTTGAACTTTTTACGATACTTGACACTTTCCTTCACTTTACTTTTTAGTTTAACACGTGTAGGGTATGGAGATTTGAACCTTGACTTTAAGGAAAAAAGCAGATGCCAATTACTGTTAAGTTATACTCATGTTCGCACGCTTCCCTCACTTACAGTTGTGACAATTTGTAGAAGGTCAAACAAGTGAATGTTAACATTAATCGGGGAAGATACGACAGTATACAAATTCAAACACAAAATCTCGTATTCCAAACAACTACTTTTTAGACCTAGATTGATCTTAAGAGGCTGTATTGGTTTTTCTATGATTCTTTCAGGTTGCTAAGTGAGAAGATTTTTCAAAATATGAACAATAATGTTTCAGGTAAGCCACCAAAGAGCACGTACCTCTGAATTAGCAATAACAACGTTCTTCCCTATTCTGGCATTTTTGTCAATGATGCAGTCCCTGCTCATCGTGAATTTGTTAGGTGGTTGATAAAAACAAGAAAGCAGCAACAGAAATAAATTCGAATGAGAGATTTTGGGCTGTTACTTGATTTTTGTATTTTCTCCAATTCCAACTGGGACTCTTCCCTCCGCTACAAGTGCAGCAACTTCACCATCAGTTTCATAGAAGTCTGCTCCAAGCATTACTGTGTCCTGCCCCCACACACCGAAATTTTAGTTCCTTTTTTTGCCAAAATCGATGCACGTTCGTTGCCAACGTGTGGAAGATATTGACATGATTACATAAACAGGTATATGAGATGGGATTGTGTTAACTTTGCAGTAAGAAATTGCCATTTTTCAAAGTGGATGTTAGATAAATGTGTTTTTGCAGTATTGGCAAGAGCAAGCTTCCAAGTTCCATGCTTCTGTTAATGGAAATGCGGCAGTTTTCAAATATAAACATACAGAGTGAAAAGTAGACTGACCTTGAGGTGTACGTTAGAGTTTATGCGAGATCGGATACCAACGACGCTGTGATCTATGAAACTGTTAGTCAAGAAACATCCATGAGATATGATTGAATCGACAATCTGCACGAGAATTTGAAGATATGTAATTGAAGTTAGTCGAGACAAAGTTGATGAAGTGTGGCTGCCAGTTTGAGAGATAAAACCATAATTCCTTGATATATGAACATAGAAAAACTTCTAAATTGCTAAGCACCATTTGGTTTTTCATCGGAGAACAAATTTTCAAAGGTAAGGAATACAACAAAAGATGAGATTGCATTCATTCTAGTTCTCGAATTTGAAAATGCATTATGCAGTAACATTTGAAGACAACTGTAACAGTCCAAGCCTACCGCTAGCAGATATTGTCCTATTTGGGATTTCCCTTTCGAGATTCCCCTAGAAGTTTTTAAAACGCGTCTGCTAGGGAGAGGTTTCCACACCCTTGTAAAGAATGTTTCGTTCTCTTCCCCAACCAATGTAGGATTTCACAATCCACTCCCCTTCAGGGCCCAACTCCTTGCTGGCACACCGCCTCGTGTCCACTCCCTCAAGGCTCAGCCTCCTCACTAACACATCGCCCAGTGTCTGGCTCTGATACTATTTGTAACAGCCCAAATCCACCGCTAGCAGATATTGTTCTCTTTGGGCTTTCCCTTTCGGGCTTCTAGGCAAAGTCCAAATAGGACAATATATGTGGGCTGTGGGCTATGGCTGTTACAACAACATTTCAAACCTAAAACTTAGAAGAATATGTTTGGAAGTCACTTTCAAAAACATAAACAATCGTACACATAATATTAACTGGAACGGAAATTCATTAGATGTAATCATTGTAATAAAAAACATATAAACAAAAACAAACACGAAGCTATTTGTTAAAACCCACGAACTTAGCTCAATCTATAGTACTAAATCTTTGGTTGAATGATATTTTCCAGGATAAAAGCTTCACAAAGAGTTTCAACTGCAGATAACCAAACTGCTAACCTTGCAACTCTCGATCTTCGTTGGAGGAAGGTTTCTTCTCGAAGTGTAGATTGGTTTTGTTTCGTCATAGAAACTAAATCTTGGTGGCTGAAAGATACAAATTTGGCGTTACTCTCAAACTATACTATACAAAATATTTCCCCTCAAAATATGTAAATTCAGAAATTAAAATATATTTGTATGACTATAATAAATACTTGAATAGGCAAGTCCAGTGCCTATTTTCAACAACAACATTGAATAATGGAGAAAAAGAAAACCGTTATCAAACAAGCTTCAACTTCGCGCATGTTTTGTAGCATAGACCTAGAAAAAGTTTAGGCCCTGTCTGATAACCATTTGGATTTTTGACAATTAAGCTTATGAACACTACTTTCACCTATAAGTTTCTTTATTTTATTGTCCAGTTCTACCAATGTTTTAAAAAAAACAGATCAAATTTAGAAAACTAAAAAAAGTAGTTTTTGTTTTTAAAATTTGACTATGAATTCATATATTTGATTAAGAAAGATGACAACCATAGTAAGAAGACTAAAAACAAGCATAAATTTCAAAATATAAGACTAAAAACAAAGTTGTTATGGGATCAATTGTTTCTTTTTTCTAATTCGGAATCAGGCTGAAATTCGTCAACATGCGTTCTTAGATATCAAATTGATTGTATGGATCCCAGGAGGCACCCTTTTAATACATACCTGCTCGGTCAGTGCAAGGTTAGCCTCAAAGAAGGATCTAATAGTCCCAATGTCTTCCCAGTAATCATTAAATAGATATGCCTGCAAAACATGTATTGATAAAACTTCAAACAGAGCAATAATGCCAGTATTCAACAACCAAACTATACATTCAAAAGTCTAGACCATCTCCTAAGGTCTAATACTGCATACGCTAAATCAATAAAATTTACGACGCAAGCAATGCCACGTGCATATAACGAGCCAAAGCATTGATGTAAACTTCAATAAGAGCTCTGTCTTACTAGTGATAATATTGATTCAAAATGATTCCAAAAGATAACAAACAGAAGACAATCAGCAATTCCAAGAGTGACGGGAACCTCTCCTCCTAAGAATTACTGTTCTAGTCCAAAATATCAAAAGCATGAAAGCAAACATTCCAGACAACATACTAATATAGCCCCTGCTACAGCAAAGACTTACAAGACGTACAATAGAGGCTTGTCCATTGGCTAATTCCCTTATTACTCCTAACATAGTAACGTCTTCACAAATGGTGGCCTAACAATGACCTACCTTCATGAAGAATTCTCTTGCTGAGGCAGGGATTATCTCTGATCCAAAGTCATTGGCAGTTGGGAAGCGCCATCTGACGCAAACAATTTCTGGCATTTAGAGTCCCATGTTTTAAATTGATATAAACCAAAAAGCATGCTAGATTCGTAGGACTATCTTCTGAATGTTATCGATAAACAAGAGTGGTTGATACCTTAAAATGTTTAGAAGTATCTCCTTTTTGAATACATAAACTCCCATGGAAGCAATGTATGGCTTTCTCAGTGCCTCATCCTTTGAAAGTCCTAAAACTGTTGTATCCACTTCCTATAACATGTATATGTTAATAAATAATTAACTTATCAAAAGTATCCTGAAGTATGGGGTTGGTTTCCATTTTTCCCCTAAGTTTGAAAAGTTTCACATTAACTCTTGAAGTTTGAAATTTGTTTCAAAACAATCCTTGAGGTTTTGTCATTAAATTCATGAACGGAAAAGTTTGTGCTTTTTGTTATTTTTGTAAACAAATCTAAATACATATAGAAAGTAAACTTAGGGGTTAGTGTAAGATCCCACATCGGTTGGGGAAGGGAACGAAGCATTCTTTATAAGAGTGTGGAAATCTCTCCCTAGTAAACGTATATGTGTTATTTTTGTAAACAAATCTAAATACATACCGAAAGTAAACTTAGGGGTTAGTGTAAGATCCCACATCGGTTGAGGAAGGGAACAAAACATTCTTTATAAGAGTGTGGAAACCTCTCTCTAGTAGACGCGTTTTAAAACCTTGAGGGGAAGCCCGGATAGAAAACCTCAAAGAAAGACAATATCTACTAACGGTGGGCTTGGNATTTAACTTTAAATAAAAAAAAAAAAAAAAAAAAAAATCATAAAAACAAAAAATTGGGGAGTGGGATTGAAGGGAGGAAGACCAACATGCATGGTCCACAGCTGGGGCGTATCTTGCTTTTTTTTTTCCATGTATGTATGTTCTTAGATTTGTTCACTAAAGCAAATACACTTTTCCGCATATGAATTTAAGGGCAAACGCCTAGAAGGGTTGTTTTAAAACTCACTTCAAACTCTAAGCGTTAAATGAAACTTTTCAATGTAAGGATATAATTGAAACCAACCCATAGTTAAAAGGATAATTTTACAATTTTAGCTTCTAAACCAGAAGAAAGCTCAGTCATATTTATGTTAGTGTTTTTACCATCGCCTTCAGGTCTTTCCCTCTAGGTTTTTCACTGAATGAAAGAACCCTTCCGCTATTGTCGATTTTCATAAGCCCAAAATCTGATGCCCGTCTTCAATTCAAAGAAGATAGAAGACATATATATATATATATAAAGATTATTTCCCTTGAAGTCTAGAGAAATACAGGCTCATAAGAACAGCGAATAATCCAACTGAGTAAAAAAGAATGAAGATAAAATAACTCATAGTATTACAATTCAAGATGAAGGTACCAACCTGCATCTAAAGAACTAATGTGATCCAGCATACCTGTCATCTATTGGGATACAAGAAAGAGTGATGTCTGCACCACTCTGCCGATGATTCTGATGATCAGGAAAAAAAAAAATCAATGCTTAAGAAAAGATCTCCGAGAAGAATGAAAAAGAAAGAGAAAAACTCATCTTCTTGCTTACTTGAACGAAGTCCATGTAGTCCATTCGGTACAAGTGATCCCCAGAAAGGATCAACACATCTTCAATTTCCTTGCTTCTCGCATCCTGCACCCAAATAAAATGCATTCATTTTAATTGCCACGAAATTTATTTTTTAGTTAAAGTAAATTGAAAAATAACACTTTTATTCGTTTCTAGAATCTGTTTAACATGCAGGGTCCTGGTCTCTTGGAGACTTGCCCAAATTGGTAATGGAAGAAGAGGTGGGTAGAGATTTAGATAATAGGTCCATAGATGGAGATTGTCTGGTTCAGTCTCTAGCTCAATATAAATATATTTTTAACTATAAATTTTTTAGAGCTAGTTCTGCTCTTAAATAAATATTATATCTGGTCCTCAATAAATAAAATAGAAAAATACTCGTCTATGAACATCTCTAGAGTTTTATAAATATGAAATCTTCATTTAATGAAAACACTAACAATAAGATTCCTTCAAAATCGTTCTAAAATTTAATAGTAAAATTGAAATTTAAAAAAGTTTTAAAATAAAATTGTTCTATTTCATTTATATCAAGTTTACCAATACCATTTCGACCAAATTTAACTAATTATGCAGAGTGAGCATTATTGGACTTTGTGTTTACTATTTCAACTTATAATTAAAAATTAATTTTAATTTTGGGTAGATAGATCATCAATTTATTATATATATATATATATTTTTAATTTCAATTTCATATGCTTACAAGACGCTTAATTAAAAAAAAAGTAGATACTTATTCAATTTTCTCTCTCTTTCATTTCTCTAGCTTTCTAGCTTTGTTCCTTCATAAATCTCTTTATACTCTCCATACACTTTACTAGACTAATTTGGTTGGAATTTGGTTGGAATGCAAAAATCTTTTAGACCAATTTGAAATTTTGGGTCAAGGAATATCCCAAATAGAATTTACAACCCAACTGGTACTTTATTTTTGGGTTGGGTTGAATTATCCGTTTTTTTTTTATCTATTTAAAAAATTCTACTTATCCATCTATATTAATAACAAAAATCTCATAAAACTCAAATATCATATATCCCCGCGTCACAATGCATCATTAACCTCAAACACGAACATCAAATATTTTAAATTTTCATAATAATCTTAAAAGTATGATCCCGTTGAATCTTAACTTTATTTTTGTGTTAATTGAGTTGACCCAAAAAATTTGGACTATCTGAACACCTCTAATAAAATTTAGGAGGGCAAGTGTGATCAAACTAACTAAACCAACTAAATCATTCAAATTGTCCTAAACCATCAAACTAAAGTTTGGTTCAAATATTGGTTTTAAGTTGGGATATATGAAAACGGTACGTGCACAGTTAACTTCCATCAATAACATAAGTGTGTTCCCTAGATTTGAATTTAGAGCTTAGTCTATCTATTCTATTCTTGATCCATCATCAAAGGAATCAAAGGAATTCACTCTAAGTTGAAAAAAGAAAAGAAAAAAAAAAAACTGAAAAAATATCAGACTAATTTTTAAGTGTAATTTTAAAATTTTATTTTTTATTTTCGTTTTTTAGTTTTAAACAAATTGAATAAATAAATAAATGTACTAACAAAAACGTAAAAGGAAAACTTCAAAAGAGAATTCATATTCGAGAGAAACCGAATAACGGAAGGACTGATTTAATAACTGAAGTCAGAAATTAATGGAAAGATAGAACATCTCAATGCATATAAATATATAGCCAAGTTAGGGTTCTTGGGCGTCCCATCCTCCATATCAAATCATGGGAAAGTTCTCTACATTGATTCAAGTGATCCTTCTTGTTTCTATTGGATATGTCAATGGCGACATGTCTAACGAAACGATTAGGGTTTACGAGCTCAAGAAAGGGAACTTTTCCATGAAATTCACGAACTACGGCGCCTCCATTGTTTCTGTTGTTCTACCAGACAAACATGGAAATCTCTCTGATATCATTCTCGGGTTCGGTTCAATACAGGATTACCTTAAGCGAAGAGGCAACTTCGGCGCCATTGTTGGTCGAGTTGCCAACAGAATAAGCAATGCTCAATTCACTCTGAATGGAACTGTATACCATTTGGAAGCAAATGATGGGAATAACACCATTCACGGTGGATCCAAAGGATTCAGCCATGTAATTTGGGAGGTAAGCGGATACAATCCGGAAGATCCTAATCCTCATATTAATTTCACTTACAGAAGTTTCGATGGAGATGAAGGGTTTCCAGGGGATCTAATCGTCACAGTGAGCTATTGTCTTCTTTCAGAAACAGATTTCACTGTGAAAATGAAAGCGATCACTCTGAATAAGGCAACTCCTGTGAATCTAGCACAACATGCGTATTGGAACCTTGGTGGGCATACTAGTGGAGACATTCTCTCTCACGAGATTGAAATTTTTGGCTCTGTAATCACTCCAGTCGATACTCATATGATTCCAACAGGTGAAATCAGGGCTGTTAATGGAACACCCTACGATTTTTTGACGCCCCAAATCGTTGGCAACAATATGAACAAATTGGGGAAAGGATTTGATATTTACTATGTGCTGGATGGAATGAAGGGGATGGAAGAGAAAAAAGCTGCTACTCTGCGAGAGAGGAAGTCCGGACGAGTAATGGAACTGTGGACAACCGCAGAAGGATTACAGTTTTACACAGGCAATGGGCTGGTGAATGTGACAGGAAAAGGTGGGTTCGTTTATGAACCTCATGCGGGGCTTTGTTTGGAGACTCAAGGATTCCCTAATGCGGTGAACGAACCTAATTTTCCTTCACATATTGTGACGAAAGAAAATCCTTATGAACACTCTATGTTGTTTAAGTTTTCGATTCAAGGATGAATATGCTCCGATTTTGATATAAACAAATCCAAATCATGAGATTCAGTAATTATGGATGAACTGATTCTAATTTATAAATACCTCAAAGAGCCAATGGAACTGTCGTACTGCATCGGCAGTCCCTTGGAACCACTGCTTTCCAGCCTTTCCTGGAGTTTGAGTCGCTGCTAGAACCTGCAACAATAATGACGAGAAATTCGTCGAAATCTTTCACCACTCTGTTTATTCACCATAAAAATTGCTAAACGATATAAATCGATATGAAAAATTAAGAAATTACCTCTACATAACCATCGCCCAAGGTGACTCCGCCACCGAAGTTATAGGCACGAGCGAGATGCCGATTGAGCGATGTAGAGTTGAATTGCGTGAGAATGTAAACCTTGTTGATTCCACTGTTTATACAATTGCTCATCGGCACATCGATCAACCTATAAGCTCCACCGATTGGAACCTAAAATTTATGGAGATTTGAAGATAAGACCTAAATCAATTTGATAAGACGCAGAAATTCAAGAAGAGGCAATAGTCACCGCTGGTTTTGCTCTCTGTTTCGTAAGCGGGAACAAACGAGTTCCCGCTCCACCTCCCAGTACAATCGCTACCACCGTCCTCGGGTCAGGTTTTTCCATGTTCAGTTCCTTCAACTACATCGAACTATCGTTTAAACCTCGTTCGAATACTAATCGTATGAAGATTCTAAGTTGGAACAAAATTTGAAAGAGGCTTTGCATTAGCTTACCTTGGATTCAGATTCTGCTATATTGGCAAGAAGAGACGAGACACGAACTTTCCTTCTGGCATTTGGAATGTAGTTAACGGCATGCTTCCTCTGTTGCAAGGTAAGCTTCTTCCCCATGAGTTCTCCATTACAGAACCTCACCTGCAAGATGGAGCTCCTGATTTTCTGCAATGCCATTGCGCCGTGCAAGTGTGCCGCCGTCGAGAATGATACTCGACCGTCAACGCCGGCTACCATTCTGGTTCAAAGCTTGATGAATGAAGAAGAAGAGGAAGAAGATAGCAATGGAGGTTTGTTCAGTTTATCCATATTGAATTTCTTCCACCAATCTATATATTCTTTTAATGGAAAGTTTATTTAAAAAAATAAAATAAAAATCTAATGGTTGCCTTTTGATCAAGATGATGAGGTGGCCCATGCCCCATTTTTGTCTTATTTGGCTCAAATTAATAAAGTTTTTTTTTTAAAAAAAATAGTTTAAAAAAATGAACCACCTGTCACAACTGTGGTCGTGATGATGTCACAACTGTGGTCGTGATGATGTCACAACTGTGGTCGTGATGATGTCACAACTGTGGTCGTGATGATGTCACAACTGTGGTCGTGATGATGTCACAACTGTGGTCGTGATGATGTCACAACTGTGGTCGTGATGATGTCACAACTGTGGTCGTGATGATGTCACAACTGTGGTCGTGATGATGTCACAACTGTGGTCGTGATGATGTCACAACTGTGGTCGTGATGATGTCACAACTGTGGTCGTGATGATGTCACAACTGTGGTCGTGATGATGTCACAACTGTGGTCGTGATGATGTCACAACTGTGGTCGTGATGATGTCACAACTGTGGTCGTGATGATGTCACAACTGTGGTCGTGATGATGTCACAACTGTGGTCGTGATGATGTCACAACTGTGGTCGTGATGATGTCACAACTGTGGTCGTGATGATGTCACAACTGTGGTCGTGATGATGTCACAACTGTGGTCGTGATGATGTCACAACTGTGGTCGTGATGATGTCACAACTGTGGTCGTGATGATGTCACAACTGTGGTCGTGATGATGTCACAACCGTGGTCGTGATGATGTCACAACCGTGGTCGTGATGATGTCACAACCGTGGTCGTGATGATGTCACAACCGTGGTCGTGATGATGTCACAACCGTGGTCGTGATGATGTCACAACCGTGGTCGTGATGATGTCACAACCGTGGTCGTGATGATGTCACAACCGTGGTCGTGATGATGTCACAACCGTGGTCGTGATGATGTCACAACCGTGGTCGTGATGATGTCACAACCGTGGTCGTGATGATGTCACAACCGTGGTCGTGATGATGTCACAACCGTGGTCGTGATGATGTCACAACCGTGGTCGTGATGATGTCACAACCGTGGTCGTGATTATGTCACAAACGTGGTCGTGATTGTGTGACACTTACTCTCATCACTGAGTGAGTTAGCTAATTTGAATTCGTGTTGCCTTCGTCAAGACGACATATACCTAAGCCTCTAGCACGGGACATTTACAAGTGATTATGTGGCACTTACTCTCACCACTGAGTGAGTTAGCTAATTTGAATTCATGTCGCCTTCATCCAAATGACGTATACCTAAGCCTCTAGCTCGGGACATTTACAAGTGATTGTGTGGCACCCACTCTCACCACTGAGTGAGTTAGCTAAATTCATGTCACTTTCATCTAGACAATGTATACCTAAGCTTCTAGCACGAGACATTTACAAGTGATTGTGTGACACTCACTCTCACAACTGAGTGAGTTAGCTAATTTGAATTCATGTCGCCTTCATCCAAACGACGTATACCTAAGCCTCTAGCTCGAGACATTTACAAGTGATTGTGTGACACTCACTCTCACCACTGAGTGAGTTAGTTAATTTGAATTCATGACGCCTTCGTCCAAACAACGTATACCTAAGCCTCTAGCTCGGGACATTTACAAGTGATTGTGTGGCACTCACTCTCACCACTGAGTGAGTTAATCTAGACAACGTATACCTAATTCTCTGACTCCGTTTTGAGAAAAAAGTTTTAGAAAACAGGGTAGAGAGATTTTCGAATGAGCATTTTGAAAGCAATAATAAAAATTAAGCAAGCTAGAAAAACAACACAACGGCTTCGATAGCATATATAACTCATTATAGAAGCGTATGGATCAGGCAAGAAGTCATGAACAACATAAACCGTGATAGGTGGGACCTCTGAAAGGCGCACCAAACACAGTCGTTGGACGTTCAAGGCGGTCCCAGTGACCACTGAAGTAAGCTTCTCATCCACGCTGACAAAAAGGCTCATCTAACAACCTACCGAGGGCTACGAACTTCCTTCTTCCACCTCTTTCTTGTGCAATTTCGACCTCTTTTCTGCTTCTGCAACAATGGCGAAAGGCCATCTCTGTTTTCTTCTCCCATTGCTGCTTGCTTTCATCTTCGTCTCCAATCACCCTGTCAGATGCGACGGTAATGCCTTCTCTCTCTCACTCCCTATAATTGATTCTTTAATCGACATTCGAGGCCACCTAGTTTATTTTCTTGAATTTAGATCTCGATTTATTAGGCATTGTTATTTGAGATCTCGGTTCGTCCGTAATTGTTTAGATGCCTGGGATTTTGTGTTCTTTGGGAGGTTTTGTTTGATCATTGGTAGCCATTTTTGTAGTTTTTCATAATTTTCGACCTCTTCTTGTTCTGGCTTAGGCGGATTCACTCGAGATAAGTAATCTCTTACGTTTGTTCTTCTAATTGCTTCTCTCTTAATAGTAATTGAGATAGAGAATCACTGGAGAGATTGTGTAAACTGAGTAATCTCATTGATTTCTCAATTTCTTCTCCGTATAAGCCTACTCATCGATATTTGCGTATAAGCCTTCAATAGAAGAACTGAAAAACTGAAATATTAATGAGCTGTCTTAACGTTCTCCTTGTTTTTTTGTTCTTTCATCTGTTTTAATGGAAGTGGTTTTCTGCTCTGTATGGAGATCTCTACGGGTTTAGATGGCTGTTTTAGGATTGGTAGTCTGGTTTATGAAAATCAATTAGGACACCATGGCTGTCTACTTTCTAGGTGTAACAGCTCAAGTTCACCGCTAGTCGATATTGTCTTCTTTGGACTTTCCTTTCGGGCTTTCCAAGGTTTTTAAAATGCGTCTGCTAGGGAGAGGTTTTCACACCCTAAGGGTGTTTCGTTCTCCTCCCTAACTGACGTGGGATCTCACAATTCACCCCCTTTGGAGCCCGTTGTCCTCGTTGGCACTCTTTCCCTTCTCCAATCGATGTGGGACCCCCCAAATCTACCTCCTTTCAGGGTCTAGTGTCCTTGCTGGCACACCGTCTCGTGTCCACCCCCTTAAAGGCTCAGCCTCCTCGCTGCCCATCGCTAGCAGATACTACTCTTTGGACTTTCCCTTAAAGTTTTTAAAACACGTCTGTTAGGAAGAGGTTTTTACACCCTTATAAAGGGTGTTTCGTTCTCCTCCCCAATTGATGTGGGATCTCACAATTCATCCTCTTTGGGGCCCAGCGTCTTTGTTGGCACTCGTTCCCTTCTCCAATCGATGTGGGACTCCCCAAATCCACCCCCCTTCGTGGTCCAGCGTCCTTGCTGGCACACCGCCTCGTGTCCACCCCCTTTGGAGCTCAGCCTCCTCGCTGGCACATCACCCGGTGTCTGGCTCTTATACCATTTGTAACGGCTCAAGCCCACTAACAGATATTGTCCTCTTTGGACTTTCTCTTCCAGGCTTCCCCTCAAGGTTTTTAAAACGCGTCTGCTAGGGAGAGGTTTCCACACTCTTACAAAGAGTGTTTTATTCTCCTCCTCAACCGATGTGGGATCTCACACTAGGGGTGTTAGTTTACAATGAGCTCTAAACATATCTCATTGTGGTATTTAGTTTCACTCAAAAATCCTCGTATGATTATGTTGTAAATTATCACAAAGAATCATTAGATTCATGAATATACTTCGGTACATTCCCCTCTTCGATCCATGTACCTATTGTTCATTGTTTGGTTGCATTCTTAGATAGATTTCTGGGAGTGCTCTCTCTGGAAGTGTTTCAGAAAATCAGTAAGTTTGATTTTCAATCTCTTTTGTACATATTTTTGATGCCATGAAACTCCTGCAGATGATGATCTTCATAGAGGCATCAACAGATATCGAGCATCCTTGAACTTGCCAGCGCTCGTCGAGAATGACAATGCGGAGTGCCTAGCTGATGAAATTGCTGAGAAATTCAAGAATCAACCTTGTACAAACACCACAGGTTCCAACACAATATCAGGCACTGAACCTCAGTTTGCTGACTTTCCAAACTTATTAGCCAAATGCCATTTGAATGTCTCCAACACAAGAGATGGAACCATAATGCCTGCCTGTGTTCCGAACCGTGTCGCTGATCTTGTTCTTACAAACTTCACAAAATCTCAGTACTCAGGTAAACTTAACGATACCAAGTACACGGGAATCGGCATCGGTACTGAAGACGATTGGATTGTCGTTATTCTTACCACCAGCACAGCAGAAGGAAGTTTTGCGTCAGCAGTAGCATCAAAGAACACAGCTACTCTGGTTTCTCAGATTGGTTTGTTCTCTCAGTTGCTGTTCTTGATGCTGTCTTCTATCTTACTGTTGTAGAACAAGAGAGGATTTCCTTGCTTTGATCTTATTCTATACAGACTATAATATGTTATATTGTTTAAGAAATTTTCCTGCTCATCTATGTGTTTATAGTTTTGTTATGTATGAAAAAGTTTCATCTTTACACGAAATTGAGGAAGTGAACGAAAGACAGAAAGAACGTCTGGATTTTCACGCGACACTTTTGAAAACTAAACTATCACTTTTGAAAAGTTTAAAGTTCGTTTCATTAAATATATAATGAGATCCCAGCATACGTGTTTTGAAACCTTGAGGGAAAGCTTAGAAGGGAAACCTTGAGGGAAAAGGGAAAGCTCAAAGAGGACAATATTGAAACATTGAGGGAAAGCTTAGAAGGGAAAGTCCAAAGAGGACAATATCGGTGGGTTTGAGCTGTTACAAATAGTATCAGAGCCAGACACCGGGCGGTGTACTAGTGAGGACGTTGAGCCCGAAGGAGAGTGGACACGGTGGTATCCCACATCAATTAGAAAGAGGAACGAAACGTTATTTATAAGGGTGTTGAAATCTCTCCTTAGGAGACGCGTTTTAAAACCTTGAGAGGGGAAGCCTAGAAAGGAAAACTCAAAGAGAATAATATCTAGTAGCGGTGGGCTTGGTTTGTTCTCTCATGGATCAAATCGACACAAAATTCAATTATTGCGGGTAATGTTATTGAACTTCATACCATACCATACCATGCATGACACAGAATAAGAAATAATATACTCTGTTTTCCTTCTTACATTGCAGAAATCCAATTGGGACCTTCTTAAAATCTTTAGATATTGCTTAGAAAAACACTTAAACTTAAGCACTCTTTAATCTTGTATTGGTTACAAAGAGATACCTTCTAACTGCAATCAATATGATCCAAGAGGTCTTTGCAACCTTCTCCTTTATCATCAAAAGTAACGCAGAGCTCAACACAGTCTTCAGTATTTGTGCTTGTAATCCTTTGAAGAATCCTAGCAACCCTTCTCTTTTCCAAATAGTATTAAGAGCACCCGACACGGTTTTCTTATCGTCGTGCTGTTTGTCTTCGTTCCTTTCTTCATCCGATTCTGCAGCCTGAATCACAACCTTACACCTGTATGCAAACTGATATAATGAACAAGAACAAAAGAAGGAAAAAAACCAATACTGAGACAGGTAGCTCAAATTGATTCTTCACCTGATAGCAGGGTATGTCAAGATTGTAGCGACACATTTCGAGAGGGCGCCCAGAACAAAAGCAGAGAAGGCTGAGAGAGCTTCCGGGGACGACTCGATACCCGATTCACGTGTCAGCTGTGTCCTGAGTAACCTTTGTTTCAGTTGATCAAACACGGTGTACTGTGATTTGCATACATTGGAGAAAAGATCTCTTAGAAGTATGCAGCAGTAATTGCATTAAACGAGTTCTACATCAAAACCAATCCCAGGTACCTGAATTGATGGGTTTGATGTCAAAAGAAGGGATATTCCGAGACCATCAAACGCTTCACTCCAAGTACCCTCGGCGAGCGTCTTCCAAAATCCTTTGGACTTCCCGAACTCGCTTGTCTGCATACGAGAGGATGCTGTATCCAAAGGCTGAAATGATAAATGGACCAAGATTTCTTGCTCAGAACACAATAAACATAATTCACTGGAAGATCTGTGTTCAAGGAAGCTATTGAATATTGTACTTGTAACGGTCCAAGTCCACCGCTAGCAGATATTGTTCTCTTTGAGCTTTTCTTCAAGGTTTTTAAAACGCATCTACTAGGAAGAGGTTTTCACACCCTTATAAGAAATGATTTATTTTTCTCTCCAACCGATCTGGGATCTCACAATCCACCTCCCTTGGGTGCCCAGTGTCCTAGCTGGCACACCGTCCGGTGTCTAGCTCTAATACTATTTGTAACAGCTCAAGTTCACTGCTAGCAGATATCGTCCTCTTTGGGCTTTCCCTCAAGATTTTTAAAACGCATCTACTAGGGAGAGGTTTCCACACCCTTATAAAAAATGCTTTATTCCTCTCTCCAACCGATCTGGGATCTCACAATCCACCTCCCTTGGGGGGCCCAGTGTCCTAGCTGGCACACCACCCGATGTCTAGCTCTGATACTATTTGTAACAGCCCAAGTCCACCGCTAGCAGATATCGTCCTCTTTGGGCTTTCCTTCAAGGTTTTTAAAACGCATCTATTAGGGAGAGATTTTCACATCCTTATAACGAATGCTCCGTTCCTCTCTCCAACCGATGTGGGATCTCACAGTACTATCTTCAAACCCACAAAAACGAGTCTCCAGTTGAGGCCAATGAAGAATATAAATATCTATATAAGTAAAGAAGTGTTGTTAGTTATTAATACCTGTGTCAATACGACAGTACAAGCCCCAGCTGCTGCAGCAACGATCAGATTTGCCTTTGTTCCAATCTTTTTATTCCCACTTCTCTTCAAATACATTCTCTTTAAGAAGCTGTATCCATAGAAGTAGATGAACGATGAAATAAAGGACTGGAAGTTCTTTGTGCCAATGCCCTGATATAACGAGCCCACGTGACCAGTTGAAACAGCTTCCCATAGCACATCAGATATGTTTCTGCACAAGGCAAAAAGAGTAATCCTGCATAAACTTCTCTTTCAATCGAACCATGCCATGGCACTGACTCGTGTTTATGGCGGTCTGTTTAAGCCACAGTACACAGCCTAAATCAAAAACCGAAGAAAGAGACTACAACAATTGGAACTATCTCGTCGAAAGGTTTTTGGAGACAACACCTAAAGATACCAGAAGTGAGAATGCTGACATGAGTAACGAGACATCCTGTGAAAAACGATTGCATAAACAGAACTATGCTCGCTTACAACATTCAATCCTTATCCCCATTTTTGGTACACCCCGTTCACTGCACGGTCACTCGCTCCTCACAAACATTCTAACAGTGAATGACGCGATTCCATTTAAGCCTACCAGAGGGATTAATGTCCACCTGACCTTCATAGCAACGACTTGTATATCAAATGCATCAACGAAAGAACTTAGTACCAGCCAACTTAAACATAGATCAACTACTTTAGGTACATATTTTAGACCAAGCAATGGGAGGTTCAAATCTCATAAATCAGTGATTGAGTCATATAAATTATCTAGGGAGCATGCCCAAGAAAAGTCTAATGTCACGATCGTACTCCTTCAACCGTGCGGCGTTGTGATCTTGACACGCTCACGATAAGTGTTAAGGGAGACTCAAGTCCTATTCACATTTTTTGCCCAGCTTTGTAGCTTGGTCGGACCGTCGACGAGGTTTGCCTTCGTCAACCAAACACAACTTGGGAGGAATCCAAGTTTGTTCGACCACACACGCCGCTAGTGCGTGTGTGTTCAATCGTGTGCGAAACAACAACGTCGCATCTCATTATCATCTCAGTTCCCAACAACATGATTCATAGATCATGATGTCATCTCATGCCTACCATGTAAATCAAGAGTCACATGCCATCTAAACCTGGAATACGCCAGAGATGTGTATTTGCCCTAGAATTTTACCTTCCAAATGTCCCAATTCCATAACAACACCAGTTCATTCAAGCATTTACCAGAGCTAAGATCATTAACAGAAAAACTAAATTTCCTCACCAAATCCGACCTAATTAAAATTTTGAAAATAGAAATGGAAATGGAGAGCAACGAACCTGTACTTCCGCTGATGGCTAGACTGATTCTCCGCTTGATACTTAGTCTTGCAAGTATCTAGAGGATACAAAACGGTGGTACTCACCAGAGATCCGATGGCTCCAGATGTAGCCTCCGCCAGAGACTCCAGGTCAAGCCCCATCCCACCGGAAAAACGGCAAACGACGACGACTGAGGATGATCCGATTGCAGGCTGAGGAAGCGAATGAAAGTGACGGAAAGTGATAATATATGGCGCGGCGTCAGAGCAGCAATTGTATACGTATCTTCTTGGGAATCGGAATCGTTGATTTATGGGTCCGAAATTTCAATTCAATTTCCTGTGAATTTTGAAGAAAGTCATCGTTAAGTTGAGAGATTAAGAACACAACATTGACTGTGGGAGTAAAGAATTAAGATGTCAGATTTCTTCAGTTCTTCCTCTTCCATGGATATTGTTCATCTTTATAGTCTATTTTATTTTAATTTCTGAATATCTTATCTTATCTTTTAATTTCTCGCCTTATTTATCTCTTGACAGGGATTTATTAGTTTATTTATAATTTTAGTAATTAATTAAATTACTTTAAATTGTTATTATCCATTAATTTGTGATTATTTTCATACATAATTTTACAATTTATTATGATATTTAAAAAAATTGAAAATATCAATTTTTAAAAAAATAAGTTTTCAACCTAGATTTTCAACCTTCAATGTAATTTTTAATTACAAAAGGTAAAATATCATAATAATTTCAATAAATTATATATATATATACACGAAGCTGTAACAAGACTACTAGAGGAGTATCCAGGGAGCGTTGTCACATGAAGGTGACTAGTTGAGAAGTTGGTTGGAGTATAGTACCAACACGAGTTCGGTTGTGGTTATATATATATATATATATACATACATATGCGAAGCTGTAACAAGACTACTAGAGGAGTGTCGAGGGAGCATTGTCACGTGAAGGTGACTAGTTGAGAAGTTGGTTGGAGTGTAGTACCAACACTGGATTGTGGTTATGACGAGGGAAGGGAATGTGACTAGTTGTCCATTCTTCCTACCCGGGTAACATTCTAACTCGTTATCAGTTTTATTGCTCTTGTTTTCTAAAATATTTCTTAAACGTGACTTGAGGTTCGAGCATACGCCGATATTGTCCACAAGATCTTAATTTCACATGACTGACTTGTTCGTCTTGGTTACATATGTATTGTGGAGGGCGGGGATGGGATCGAGGGTGAGGAATATAATCCCCGTCCCATGCCATGTATAGCGGGAGAAATCTCTCTAGCTCTCTCTCTCGGTCTCTATTGCACATATTTTTAAGAGATTGAAATAATCTCGGTCGATATTTTATCATATTCTGAATATTAAATTGTACAAATTAATAATATGGCAAATAAACGCGAACATATTTATTATTCATAAATAAAAAATAAAATAAAAACAATTTAATTATATTAATTGCAACTTTGTATATAAAAAAATAAACTTTTATGCCGATGTATTGACGTGCAATAAAGGAACCTTCGAGGGCGAATATATAAATTACAAAAACTAGAGGGGCAGATCTGCAAATAAAAAAAACTCAAATAAAGGCATCAATTTCGTCGAATTATTTAATTTTGAAATCAGAAATTCGACCGTTGTTTTCTCCATTCAAAATCCCACCCTACCAGAGTGAGAATCGGTCTCATAGAACCCTAAACACTCATTTCCCCCAATTCCATCTCCACAGATCCCATCAACTTCTGGCGATCTGAGAATCTTCACGACGATGCAAGATTTCTTCGGATCTGTTCGTCGATCCTTGGTATTTCTAGCGCCCGACGGTGACGACGGTGGGAAGTTCGGTGGCCTCGTCGAGAGGATTGGCTCCAGCATTCGAAAATCTCGAAATGGACTGTTTTCTAAGCATTCAGTGCGGGCTTTGCCACCGGTTGCGAAAGAAGATGCGCCTCCGATTTGGTGGCGGAAGGGAGAGTTGATTGGATGCGGTGCTTTTGGTCGAGTTTATATGGGGATGAATCTCGATTCTGGAGAGCTTATTGCAATCAAACAAGTCAGTTTTTGTAGATTTTGTTTATGAAATTCTTTATATATAATCGATTTTGAAATTTTATTTTGATTCTTGAATTCCTGGTTGCAGGTCTCAATTGCGGCTAATAGTGCTTCAAGGGAGAAAGCGCAAGTGAGAGAACGTTTATTAATTTGAAGTTTGCTAGATGTAGATGACTTGCAGTTGAAATTAGATAGCGATTTTTCTTTACTTTCTTGGTTCGAATTGAATTCATCGAACACACTCTCACACTTTATGTTCAACATAACTATTCAGGCTCACATCCGGGAGCTGGAGGAGGAAGTGAAGCTTTTGAAGAACCTTTCTCACCCCAATATTGTGGTAAGTAAAAGCTACTGGTCTTTTATTTTAGAGTTGTGCTAGCCCCTTGCTTATTTTCATTGTTGTGACTTTAGAGATATCTGGGAACTGCTAGAGAGGAATCTTCATTAAATATTCTATTGGAGTTTGTTCCTGGAGGATCAATATCATCTCTGTTAGGGAAATTTGGGTCTTTCCCTGAGTCTGTAAGTGTTGTATATTTGTACCTTTAGTCTATGAACCTCTCTGTATTTAAATGAAGTAAATTTGATGCTGAAATTTTGCTAATGGTTATAGATTTTTTCTAAATTAGGTTATGAAGACCTACACGAAGCAGCTATTATTGGGACTTGAGTACCTTCATAAGAACGGCATCATGCATAGGGATATAAAGGTGATAGTGAAAACCCCATTTTGAGAAGGAAGAGTTTTAACTTTTAACCTTCCTTTTTTTTTTTTTCTTTTTTTCTTTTTTTGAAAAAATTTAACTGAATAATGTCTACTTGAAATAGGGTGCAAATATTCTTGTAGACAATAAGGGGTGCATTAAACTTGCTGATTTTGGTGCATCCAAGAAAGTAGTTGAGCTGGTATTGCCCATTGTTTATCTAATTTAGTTACTTAAATTGATAATTAGCATTCATAACATAACAATTAGCATCTATGCAGGCAACTATAAATGGAGCCAAATCAATGAAGGGTACTCCGTATTGGATGGCTCCTGAAGTTATTCTCCAGACCGGACATAGCTTGTAAGAATCATCATCCTATGGTGAACTTTCTTGTTGGCTTTCACTGTTTCATTCCACGCCATTGACGTGGACATATGTATTAATACATAGGAAGAATACTAATGTGTTGAAATCTAAACCATGCCATTGATGTGAATGGGAGAAATACAAATGTGCTGAAACTTATTCTGAAATAATGGATATGTAACAAAAGTAGCAGAAGAAAACATGGAGTTTTCTTATTAAGAAACTAACATTTGGACTCTTGTTCTTCTTAATTTGATGTCTTAGCTCTGCTGATATATGGAGTGTGGGGTGTACTGTTATTGAAATGGCAACGGGGAAACCTCCATGGAGCCAACAGTACCAAGAGGTTAGCAATTGAATTTACTTTAATATGCTTGTGCTTGCACTTTCTTCGAATATTTTATCAATTGAGTGAATTTTATTTTCAGGTTGCTGCTCTTTTCCACATAGGGAATACTAAGTCCCATCCACCCATTCCTGAGCATCTATCTGCTGAGGCTAAAGATTTTCTGTTAAAATGTCTACAAGAGTACTTTCAAAACTCTCGACTTTTTCTATACACTCGATTTCTTCATTGATTAAGACATTTACTCTATTCTCTGTTGAATTAAACTTTATCTAATTCAAATGTGCTCACAGGGAACCAAACTCAAGGCCTACTGCATCAGACTTGCTACAGGTATATCTGAATTATTTAAGGGTTTCTTATCAATTGGTCAAGCCTTGTGTTTATGTGTTCTAGAGAGTAGCTCTATTCTTACCCATTTTCTTTGGATATGTAGCATCCATTTGTCTCATGTGAGTATCAAGAACCTCATGCAGCAGTCCGTGCCTCCTCTTTGGTTTGTATAATTTCTCGGTAACTTTAGTTTCTTCAATGGTTTTACCATCCCATCTTAACATCATTGATATTGCAGGAATCTGGGAAACAGATGGCTGATTCTAGGCTGAATTCTAATGATATGTAAGGACTTCAATTGATGATTGTTAAATTTCTGAGTTTAGTTGATGATTTTTGTTGCCCACCGTTAAACAGTGGACTCTAGACTGATGGTTTTTGTTGGCCATGTGCAGAACAAAGTCTATAATCCAACGTTCAACCTGTGAGGGCTTGAAGGATATTTGTGAAATGGGTAGCTTGAGGTGCTCTTCTGTATTTTCTGGGAACTATGAGGTACGGTCCAACTGGGGATCGAGCAATTTTGAGGATGACATGTGCCAGATAGATGATAAAGATCTGTTTGCTAGTTCATCGATAAAGTACAAATCTATTATATCATCAAATGATTTGAATAAGGTATCCATTGGCCCCCTGATTATGTTATTTATTATTTTTAACAACACCAAGAAGAATGAGCATCTTTTCATTTTTACCAGAGTTTCAATCCTATGTGTGAACCCACTGATGACTGGGCATGTAAATTGGATGAGAGCTCAGAGCTGAGAGGCAATTTAATGGAATTGTCTGGTATTCAAACTGGCCAGGAATCTACTAGCAAGGGAAATGACTTCACTTTTCCATGTGGTCAATCAACAGCTGAGGATGACGAAGAGGTTACAGACTCGAAGATTCAAGCCTTCCTGGATGAAAAGGTACTTCTATACTGGAAGATGTTTCTGAGTGATGGAATTATTGTATTCTTTATTAAGCTTGCATAATGCAGCATTATATTTCTTACATTAGAATTAATATTTTTCCTGTGGAATTAAAATTAGGCTTTGGAACTGAAGAAGCTACAAACACCTTTATATGAAGAGTTCCGCAGCACAGTTAATGCAGCTAATGCTTTAGGAGCAGGTGGCACTGAGAATAGCAAGAGTGTATCTAATTTTTTGAAATTGCCTCCCAAATGTGGGTCACCAAGTAAGCTGCGTGGTAAAAGACTCTCATCAATTGATGCTGGTAACTGTTCCAGCCGTCAGAGCCGTATAAAACAAGCTAGCATATTGCAAGATCGAGCTCTGCAGGAAATTCAGTCGCCTCAAATTGGGGAATGGAACAAATTGCTTCATACACAGCCAGAGTCTTGCACACCAAGGTTGTAATTTAGTGGTTTATATTTCTACTTTATTTGTGGTAAGTAAATTTAACTGTCAATAATGGAAAACTTGCTCGCAGTTTCTCTGAGAGACAAAGGAAATGGAAAGAAGAGCTTGAGGAAGAACTTAAAAGGAAGCGAGGTTAGTTTACTTTGATGTTGTGATCTCAAGTCTAGTTTACTTTGATGTTGTCATCATTTTCTCCGTCGAGTGAATTATGTGTTGGTTTATGTTAGTTATCTATCACCACTGGAGAATATCAAGAGATATATTCAAAAATTGATTAAACGATTTAAAAGTTCACAGGCTTTTGGAGAGAGGGCTAGAGTCTATCCCCTTTATACTAAAAGTCAAAACAAAATACACACCAACTTCCATTATTGGTAACTTCCCAAAATAACTACTTAATGAGCCTAATCAACATAGTAGGTGGTGAAATTGTCATCCTCCCTTCTCATTTCTAACATGGTATCAGAGTCATACCAATAAAATCTTCAAGTGTTGAACAAAGAAGTTGTGAGTCTCAAATGTATAGTCAAAGGTGACTCAAGTGTCGAACAAAGTCAATTATCCTCAAGTAGGATCATTTCCCATATTTATATGTTTTCCTTCCTAGCATCCGTGTTAGGGCTATACGATGGGTTGACTGGAAGAGATACATGTGTCAACTCGGTAGGTTGGGTTGAGGATTATTGAGAGGAGTAGTCCCACATTAGCTGATTAAGAGGAAGATCATGGGTTTATAAGTAAGGAACACTATCTCCATTAGTACAAGACCTTAGGGGGGACCAAAAGCAAAGCCATAAGAACTTATACTCAAAGTGGACAATATCATACCATTGTGGAGGTTCGTGATTTCTAACATTGTACTAGAGTCGTGGCAATAGAATTCTCAAGTGTTGAACAAAGAAGTTGTGAGCCTCAAAGGTGTAGTCAAAGGTGACTCAAGTATCGAATAAAGGGTGTACTTTGTTCGAGGGCTCCAGAGAAGGAGTTGAGCCTCAATAAACGAGAGGTTGTTCGAGAGCTCTAGAGAAGGAGACCTCAAGGGGAGACTTTAAGGTGGTATACTTTGTTCGATTGGAGGATTGTTGAGGATTATTGAGAGGAGTAGTCCCACATTGGCTAATTAAGAGAAAGATCATGAGTTTATAAGTAAAGAACACTATCTCCATTGATACAAGACCTTTTAAGGAAACCAAAAGTAAAATCATGAGAGCTTGTACTCAAAGTGGACAATATCATACCATTGTAGAAGTTCGTGATTTCTAACCGGTTGTGCTCATCCCTAGTTAGTTGGTACCCCATCTCAACTCGGTCTCAGGGAACAACCAATGAGTTTTTTCCCTCTTTGAGATGCCCATGGGTGGGGAGGGTTCACCCCATAACATAACATATTTACAATTTTGGAAGCAAGGGAGATACTACTTGGAAAACAACCAAATAAAACACATAGCTTACTACATAAAACACATAGCTTACTAAATAAAACACATAGCTTACTAAATAAAACAACCATAGCTTACTTAGAACGCAACCAAATAAAACAAATAAAACATATTTACAAATTTGGAAGCAACGGAGATACTACTTGGAAAGCAACCAAATAAAACGCATAGCTTACTAAATAAAAACAACCATAGCTTACTTTGAAAGCAACCAAATAAAACAAATAACCATGGCTTACCAAGATATTGATTCGATTTATTAGAAAAGGAACACTTACATTTGGTTATTAAAATAATATGATATTCATATAAGGTTTTAGTGTTTTCTATTCATTATCTTTGCACAATTATACATTAGATTTTAGTGTTTTCTATACATAGCTTTGCATAATTACATACGGAAAGTGAGTGCAATGCCGTGCATATTGCAGAAATGATGCGGCGCGGAACTGTAGGAGCAATTCACTAAAATTACCATTGGATCAGAAACTAAAAACAACAAAAACCACGGTGAATCTCACATCCCCTGGCAGTAAAAAGTTGTGTAGCCAATGGATAACTGTTAATACTATGCAGGGATAAAATTGCCTTCTCATCATTGCAATTTGTTAGAAATGTATGTACACACACTATCATCACCAGCAAAGAAATGGTGGGTGCTCCACAAATCTTGTTCATGATCTCAGCACAGAGCCACAACAATCTCACAACGAAAGTCGTATGTTTACATTTCCTTCACTTGATTATTAATATTTGCATCCTCCTCCTCCCCGCCTCACCGCCCCGCCCCGCCCCGCCCCGCCGCACTCGGTGTCGGTGGCTCCTATTATCTTCTATGCTATTTATGAAAATTTGTGGTTTGTAGAAAGTCTTTTTAGTTCATGTTCTTCTTCCAAGTGTGAGAAAGTAGCAGAGCTTGTTATAAGTCATAACATGTATTGTAAGCCTCTTCTTGTCTGATCTTCTCAATGATTGACATACCACAAACAACAGCTTCCAGGTTTGAAATATTGGCATCAACTTTAGATTTTGATTCCTTAAGCAGTTCAACAAACCTGTGAATTTATATTCATAAGCCATGATTGTAGGGGCTGCTTTTGACATTTTTAGAATTGATAAGACTATTTTTAGACAATAATCAGTAGAATTTTAGGAAATAAGAGACTTTTTTTTGTTATCACTTCGGGATAGTCTAACGGATTTGAAGTTCATATGATTGAGTCACCTAAAAAATTGTACTTTATTAGTATAAATAGTAACTTTCAATTTTTTTTTTTATGCATTTTTAGTCATCATATTCTGAATATCACTCTTATTCAAGCATGATCTCCTCATTTACTCAGACATCATAGAAAGATTATCGACTCTTCTTGACAACTTTTCAATAAGGAATAGATTATGATATTAAGTTAGTCACAATACATTTAAATGTCATATCCTTCTATGAATTTTCTTTTTTTAAATTTAGCGCATAGTTTTAGTAAGCAATTAATATCGTTGTTTTTGTTAGAACTATTAATTTGACTCGTTTTTCACAGACAAAAGGAGAGGGAAAATTTTAGAAAATTTTAAGAAAGTTTTGAAGGATATTGTGATGCAATATATTGGATTTACTTGAAAATTTTAGTACAAAGCTTTATAAATTGCACACTCTCAAGTAAGCAATTATTTTCCTTTTCTTAATATATTTTTTATTATTATTATTATCTAGAACATTCTTATTTTTATTTATTTTCTAAAATATATTTTTTTCTCTAAGAAAATAAATCTAAACGCGTGATAAGGTTATATTATCGTGATATACGGAATGAAATATAGCTTACACTTTAGGGATAGATACTCTTTCTCGGTTGCTTTCTCTTAGTGTTTGTAGCTGAACGATACCTCGTTATATGATTGAAAAAGATGGTTCGAAAACCTTGAAGTTAAATTGAAATATAAAAATTAAAATCAAAATTCGAATTGGATTAAGAATTTTAGGACTTGGGACAGTTTTTTTTTTTTTTTTTTCTCTCTTATTATTATTATTACGAATTATAATTTTTATTTTATGGTAATTTGTTTTACAGAGCAAAATAAGCTGCCATTTTGTAAATAATAAATACAAAAAGACATGCACGTGGAGACTCGTTATTGGTTTGTAATCAAGTAGTGGATTGGATCAAATAAATATAGCTTCGTGGACAGAATAATTTAAAAGATTTTAATAGGAAAAAAAATTATAAATAAAATAATCTCAAAATCAATTGTCTTCGTAGACTAAATTTTATATTTTTTTTAATTAAAAAATATATTTGATGAAATTATAATTAAAAACTTTGTTTTTTTTTTTTTCTTTTTAAGAACCGTTTGAGTTCTTATATTTATCACCAAAATTATAAAATAATAATAATAATAAAAGAATATTAATTTTTTTTTTATTAATTTCACTGGTAATTACCAACTTGAATATAGTTAAATAAGATATAATTTCAAGAATTTATATATTTATTTATTTATGGACGGTGAAAAATGTTTTTTTAAATATTTTAAATATCTTAACCATTAATTTGGTTCCTATGGTTCCTAGACTAGTATGAAGTTGAAGAATGGAATTTTAAAAATTTAAAAAGACGAATTAGCCCTTACATGTTTGAACAAGATGGGTATCCATTCTCGATAGCTGTGGTAATGTTCGTAGTGATTTTAAATACTAGATGGGTATATACTCAACCAGTAGCAACACTAAATTGATCAAAAATTCCTTCATTCACCAACATCGCCGTCGCCGTTCCTTCTCCGACCTCCTCCTCCTCGTCGCCGCCGTCAATTTCTTCACTTTCCTCTGTTTCCACAAAACAGAGCCTTAGCCGACCGCCGCTTCTCTCCGCCTGAAAACACGGCGACCTCGCTGGAGTTCTAACCGCCGCAATTATCAGCCTCCCCTCTTGCCGGTGGGGCATGACCCGAAACGACTCCGTTTCTCTAATAGTCGTCAACGGCGGTGGAAATTCATGGGAATTGGAATTGGAATGGGAAGAGGAATGGGTTTTTTTCCCCCATTTTGTCTGCAAATCCTCACCGCCGGTCTCCGGCGAGAAAATGTTATTCTCGATTATATCGATGCCGGTTTCGTTGCCCAAATTTTCAGTACAGAGCTCCAAGCTTTTTTCGCTCAGGCCGGTGAGGTTGAACCGTTTAGCAAGGGGATGAACATACACCGATTCCGATTTCCTCACCGGAGTCTCGCCGGCTAGGAGAGATTGTACTGAAGTCCAGTCTCCGCCGTTACCGCCGCCGCATTGATCGGAATGGATTAAGGATTTAGAAGGATCGGAGAAAGGGGGCTTTAAAGGAGGATCAAAGGGTGGGAAAATTAGGGTTCTTTGGTCGACGAGATGAGAGTCGAGACATGATTGTAAGCTTCTTCTGTAAACCATGGTCGCCATTAAAATGAAGGTTTTGGAGAACAGAGGAGGAGAGAGAAAGAAGGGTAGAGAGAGAAAGAGGGGAATTCAAAAAGGGCATGTGGGGAAGATGAAGGGGTGAAGGGGGGAATTTGTAGGGCTTCAAAAAGNTTTTTTTTTTTTTTAAATTATACAAATAATAATAATAATAATAATAATAATAATTTATTTTTTATTTTTGGAAAAAATTATGTGTTTTGTTTTTGACACAAAAACAAAACTACGGAATAAAATGGGAAAATATCCAACCAAGAAGATCCCTTCTATGTTGTTGGTTTTGCCAGCATAAACACGCTCACTTTCGTCCGCTCTAAATTTGTATTACACGAGAACAGTTCAATCTCATCGTTAATAGATATTGTCAGTTTTTACCCGTTACGTACGGTCGTTAGCTTCATAGTTTTAAAACGTGTCTACTAAGGGAAGAGGTTTGACACCCTTCTAAGGAATGCTTCATTCCCCTCTCCACCCGATATGGGATCTCACAACTCACTCCTTTGAAAGCTCAGCGTTTTTGCTAGTATACTGCTCGATGTCTGGCTCGTTAACAGATATTGTCCGCTTTTGCCCGTTACGTATTGTCGTCAGCATCACGGTTTTAAAATGCGTCTACTAAGGAGAGGTTTCCATACCCTTCTAAGGAATGTTTCGTTCCTCTCTTCACCCGATATGAGATCTCGCAATTCATCCCCTTGGGGGCTAGTGTTCTCGTTGGCATACTGCCCAGTGTGTAACTCTTATATCATTTGTAATAATCTAAGCTCATCGCTAACAGATATTGTCCGCTTTTGTTACCTATTGCTGTCAGTCTCATGATTTTAAAACGCGTAGAGTAAAGAGAGATTTTCACACCCTTATAAGGAATGTTTCGTTCTCCTCTCCACTCGATATGGGATCTCACATGAACAATTATGCTTGTAAACACAAATGAATCGTGAACTAGTGTGGACTAACTTAAACAGTAGAAAATATGGTATTTCAGTATATTTTGGATGAACCTTTTTCACATCGTCTGTACTGGAATTTTATTATAAAGGAGTTTTTGAAGTAACGAAAGACGGGTCATATTGTTATCGTGGCTAAAAATTTGAGATTTTTTAGATGCTCCAGTCACGAACTAAGAAAAAAAGGTGAAATTCCTGCCTTGATTGACCCCACATAGTTCGACACTCGAGAAAATAGTCGAGACGTGGTCATGTTTGATTGAGACACGCATGTTGCACGCCTTGACCTAGGGCTCAACCTTTAGGGTAGGTTTAGGACTAAACATTGAACTTCGACCTCGAGTCCTAACCTTCTATGATTAATCTAAGGCTCGTTTTACGTCATATTACCAAAAAAAAAAAAAATAATAAAATAAAATATTTTATTTATTTATTTATTATTTTTGGTAATTCAATAAAGATTGAATTTCTAACTTTAAAGTAAGTAAATAAATAAATAGCCCAACCATTTAATTACCTTTTTAGGTTAAAACTCAATTTTTGTTTTTATATTTTAATTTGTTGTATGTTAATATTCAATTTTAGTTGTTGTAAGAAATTCAAAAAATAAAAAACTAATTTCAATATTTTAACTTTTTTTTATTAATAATAAAAAGATTAATGGTAATTTTTTTTTTTTTCAGTTTTTTGAGTTCAATAATTGCAGGAGTGAAAAACCGAGCCATCGATCTTTGAAATGATAATTAGTATTTATCCACTCAACTATGTTCCGATGACCCTACCAAAAATGGTAGAACCGCTCGTTAATATATCCATATATTCTCTAAGTCTTTTCAAAAGTAGATGAGCACGAGAAGATTCATAAGGTTTGATCCTCATTCTATTCCAGAGAAAATACAATAAAAATAAATGGGATTCCCCGTATTTATTTTTTTGACAACGATGGCCTTCCCCTTTGTGTTTTTTTGCAAAATTAGGTCTGGTTTTGATGCTCGAGGAGATTGATAGAATGATCTGAACTAATACGTGAAATTGTTATAAACTCGATTTAGGGTTTTTTTTTTTCTTCTTATCGTTCTTGGTTGTTTCTCTGTTGATTTTTTCCTGATTTTGGTAGCTTAATTAAGAAGCTAGATTGACAACTAGTTAGTTAGTTGTCATTTCTCGAGGAATTTCTTAAGAAGGCAACTATTATTCATTTTTGGATTTCTTGCCTGTTAATGTCTTCAAAATATATTTGTAAGCAAAATCTCGAGCTACTCGTGAGCTAGGGTCAGGTAATTCATGTATCAAACCTTAAACGGAAGTTGATATTGAACATGGCTGCGTTAGATGTCATTAAAGCCATGAAACGTGCCAAAATGACTTGAAATTGATACTCAACATCCGTGCATGCTTGCCAAGTGCTACTCGGTAATGCTAATTTTCGTGAGTATTAGTTTTCAGGATTAGTATTGATTTGGTAAGAAATTTGTTAGGGATTATGGTATGATATATCTACAACTTTCGTTGTAAGTTCTCGTAACATTATTCTGTATCAACAAAAACGTTGTCTTCTTTGGGCTTTCCCTTTCAGGCTTCCCCTCAAGGCTTTAAAACGCAACCAATGTGGGACATCACAATCCACCCCCCTTCAGGGCCCAGCGTCCTCACTGACACTCTTTTCTTCCTTTAATCGATGTGGGACCGCCTCCAAATCCACCCCATTTGGGCCCAGTGTCCTTACTAGCACACCGCCTCGTGTCTACCCCACTTCGAGGAACAACGAGAAGGCTAACACATCGTCCAGTGTCTAGCTCCGATACCATTTGTAACGACCCAGGCTCATCGCTAGCAGATATTATCCTCTTTAGGCTTTCCCTTTCGGGTTTCCCCTGAAGGCTTTAAAACACGTCTACTAGTGGAAGGTTTCTACACTCTTATAAATGGTGGTTTGTTCTCCTCCCCAACCAATGTGGGACATCACACATATGACTTCTTGTTAGATTCTACCAATACGACTAAGTCAAAGGATATGGCTCGGTACCAATCGTTTGAAAAGATGATGACCCTCCACATATCTCTATATAAACAGTATGAGATTGTACACTGTCAATATGAACATAGCTCAACTACATTAATATTGAAATATTCTATATATATATATATAATCAAGTTGATGTTAAAAGTATGAATTTGAAATTATTTAAAACACCCTAACTTTCCTTTTGTGTAAAGGGCAATTATGGAAAGATGTAAATGGGAGATGAATACTTTGGGGACAAATTTCCTTATTTTGGAGAAAAAATATATGGAAGAAAAGTTATTCTTTTTGTTAATATAGCTGTTGCCTTGCAAAAAAGACCCTTTTCCAGCTATTAGATTACCCTATGTAGAAAATAGGCATTATATATAATAATCTCTTTTATAACATAAAGTATATACTATTCCTTCTCTAATTTCACTTTTAACCGTCTCCAATGTCGGTAAAAAAATGTCGTCGTTTTACTTATTTTAAACATTCGTGTCGTTTTCTGGTTGTTGTGTTATGTTTGTTTATCTAGTTTTCGTGTTTAAATTAAATTAATAAAAATACCCTTGAATTTTATAGGTTGGGAGAATATTTGTTAGCGGTGGGCTTGGGCTGTTACAAATTGTATTAGAGCCAGACACTGGGCAGTGTGAAGCTGAGCCCTGAAGGAGAGTGGACATTGGGCGTGCGCAAGAGTCTGAGGACGTTGAGCCCCGAAAGGGGAGTGGACGTCGAACAGTGTGCTAGCGAGGATGGTATTAGAGTCGGGCATTGGGCGTGTGCCAATAAGAAAGCTGAGCCCTGAAGGGGGGTGGACATTGGACGTGCGCAAGAGTCTGAGGACGTTGAACCCTGAAAGGGGGGTGGACGTCGAACAGTGTGCTAGCGAGGATGTTATTAGAGCCGGACACTGGGTAGTGTGCCAATAAGGAAGCTGAGCCCTGAAGGGGGGTGGACATTGGGCGTGCGCAAGAGTCCGAGGACGTTGAGTCCCAAAAGGGGGTGGATGTTGAATAGTGTGCTAGCGAGGATGGTATCAGAGCTGGACACTGGGCAGTGTGCCATATAAGGAAGCTGAGCCTTGAAGAGGGTAGACATTGGGCGCGCGCAAGAGTCCGAGGACGTTGAGCACTGAAAGGGGGGTGGACGTTGAACAGTGTGCTAGTGAGGATGGTATCAGAGCCAGACACCGGACAGTGTGCCAATAAGGAAGCTGATCCCTGAAGGGGGGTAGACATTGGGCGTGCGCAAGAGTCCGAGGACGTTGAGTCCCGAAAGGGGGGTGGACGTCGAACAGTGTACTTGCGAGGATGGTATTAGAGCCGGACACTGGGCAGTGTGCCAATAAGGAAGCTGAGCCCTGAAGGGGGGTGGACATTGGGCGTGCGCAAGAGTCTGAGAACGTTGAGTCCTGAAAGGGGGGTGGACGTCGAACAGTGTGCTAGCGAGGATGGTATTAGAGCCGAACATTAGGCAATGTGCCAATAAGGAAGTTGAGCCCTGAAGGGGGGTGGACATTGAGCGGGCGCAAGGGTCCGAGGACGTTGAGCCCCGAAAGGGGGGTGGACGTCGAACAGTGTGCTAGCGAGGATGGTATCAGAGCGGGACATTGGGCAGTGTGCCGATAAAGAAGCTGAGCCCTGAAGGGGGGTGGACATTGGGCATGCATAAGAGTCCGAGGATGTTGAGCCCCGAAAGGGGGGTGGATGTCGAATAGTGTGCTAGCGAGGATGGTATCAGAGCCGGACACTAGGCAGTGTGCCAATAAGAAAGTTGAGCCCTGAAGGGGGGTAGACATTGGGCGTGCGCAAGAGTCTGAGGACGTTGAGCCCCAAAAGGGGGGAGGGGTGGACGTCGAACAGTGTGCTAGCGAGGACACTGGATCTTGAAAGGAAGCAAATTGTGAGATCTCACATCGGTTGGAGAGGGAAATGAAACATTGTTTATAAGAGTGTGGAAATGAGCTTGAGCTGTTACACAAGCTCTATCACGAACTTGTCAGTATTAAACACTTGTAGAATTTACCCGATACAGCCCTAAAACTCTAGGGTTTTGGTAGGACGACGCCATAGCCCACTTGAAAGACCCTTTTGGTTGTGCTTTACACCTTCCCTATATAGACGTTTAGGATCCTCCCCCTTTGCCATTACAATAATAATATTCAAATTAGATACCTTTGGCAACTATACAAACATATGTAATGTAATATACTTTTATAAAGTTTTCATGTCCCCTAACTTTATATGAAGTGGGCATAATTTAGATTAATATATGATATAATATATGCTTTTTGTACTATATTATATTATTCCTTTTTAAACCATATACTATTCGTATTTGTTCTAATCCATTCAAACCCATGCCTCCAACGAGTCCAAAATTGAAAATCAAGAACATGGTTTTGTAGAGACAAATCCCGTTAAATTCATCGTTAACTTAATTAAGTTTTATGTCGACGGTAATTAAGTTTGGTGATTGGATCAATTAAATCCTCAAATTAATAATTGTATTAATTCAGATATGTTAGTCATAATTAATTAAAAAAAAAAGAATAAATAAAAATTTGAATAAACGAACTCGAGTATCCTTCCAACTGACTCTAAAATTTATGATTTAGTTGGGTTGGACTGGACTTATTATTTAATAAAAGTTTAAAAAAATGTTTGAATTCGACCCAACCTAGCTTAAAGTAGTCTTATTTCGAGCCGTTTTTAAAAATAAATATATTAATTTTTTTATAGTTTTTTATGTATTTTTTATTTTTAAAATTTTAAAATTTTCATATATATATAAATAAATGATAAAATGGTAAAAAATGTATTCTCTTTTCATCCAAATTAAATTAGATTTATTATTTTTTTACTTGAAATCACAATTAAAAACTCATACTATTTGTAGAAAATATATATATATATATATATATAAAATAATAATGAAGGCATGTTTTTAATTTTCACTTATTATTTATTTAAAAAAAAAATACAATGAACCTAGTTTTAAAAAGTCCCAAACATTATATAATTATAGTTTATTTTTTAAAAAAATAACAAAATAATTAAAATATTAATGGAGAAGTATGCGTCATGATCCTCGATTAAATTGAATAAAAACCTATAAAGTTAACACTTTAGTTTAAATTTTTTAATATATATATATATGTATATATTTGTCACCATTGAAATTAATATTGTAATAATCTAAACTTTATTGGGAAAGATTATAGAATCTAATTCATAGCTCAAAGAAAGGACTAACTCAAATGTTGATTATTATGCATTGTACCTTTCTTGACCATGTTAGTGCTTTCTTTTACTTAATTTTTTTTTTTAATTTTTAAGATCGAGGACACTGATTATTTTATTTGGAATTCGATCTGCTGTTGTTTGTTTTATATTTGTTTGGATATAGATAGGATATCGATTTTTTATCTACATCCCAGTTCGTTCGTTTGATTTGTGCTCGAGTCGGATGATGATTTTTTTTTTTAATCATGAATGGATCGTCGTTCCACTTTCGATTTCGTGAATTGAACTTTATAATTAAATAACTGTCTCAATTTTTATCATGAGTTGTGTTCAGCGATGATTAGGTTATATCGGAATAAGAACGATTTTGAATATAAGATGACTAAGAAATGTTTAAAAGAATTGAAAATCACTACCAATACATGCTGTAAGGACTCGTGTTGGTCTGTGTGGGATAGTTTTTACGCTTACAAGTGAGGAATGACTAACGTGACCATGTCTCGGGGAATGTCAGGGCCATACAGATTCCAAATCCTGATATGGGGGGACATTTTTTACTCTTAGAAGTGAAATATGAGTGATTAAAATTCATAACATTTTCTCGTGACATGACCAAATTTTCTACTTGTCATACTAAGAGCAAACCAACCCGAGTCCTTTTAGCCTACTTTATCATCACTCACATAATACAAAATTACTGTAAGTCAAACATGTTTAACTCTAGAGTTTTATTTATTAAACAAGGGCAAGAAAGCGGTATGCTTTGAGAACCGTGTGAATGGAGAGCGGGTAGAAGCGTAAATTTTGAAGAATGGATGGAGTAAACTCTATGGTAAATTTTGAAGGGTAAATCCATCCCATTCTTATTCAAATTTTAATTAAATATATTATTTGAAAATAAGAGAAAGCCCTATGAATTATATTTAAAATATTATATAAAGAAAATAATCATTAAATTAATAACTGCCTGGTAGTTTGATTAATAATTAATTCATAGTCAAAATATTTATATCACTACCATTTATAAATAATAATTAATCAAAATTAATATCCAAATTATTTCAATTTCCATTTTTGGTAACTATATTATATTTCTAACAATTTCTGTTCTTCACTTAAAATATATAAAATTTTTATATCATTTCAAAAAATATTTAAACAATGGTTCAACTCCAAGACCTTAATTCCCATCCTACCACCAACCAGGTATTTATTTATTTATTTTTTAAATATTCATATTAATTTTATTTCAATTAGTATATAATTTATATTTATTATTTATGTGAGAAAAATAAGGTGGAATCATTTTAAAAAAAATAATGGAAATTTGATTTAATATTTTTATTTGGAAATAAATGGAAAATGTGGATTTAATTCTTTTATTATTATTGATATTTTATCGCTTGTGGAGTGTTTATGGGTTAGGTTGGGTTGAATTAAGATTAAAAATTATATTGGAAGGTGTTAATTTTTTTTTAATTAAATAATAAATTGAGATTAGTTGGATTAACACGTATTTAACAGGCCCATTAGGTTGTTAAGAAAGGCCCAATAACCTATTGTGGCCCAGAGTTGTATCATCATCGTCCGGCCCGATTTATCGGCCCGTTATGACTTCCGTGAATCACGGTCCGTATATAATGGATTGTGGGGCCCATCTGTCACGACCTGGCACGATCATATTTGTCACGCTCCATTAAATCAAGTTTTTTTTTATATTTATTTTTTTATTATTATTTTTTAACATTTTTAATATATATATATATATATATATATATATTAAAATAAATAAATATCATAAATCATGGGAAGTGAGAAATCAATCTCAATGTATAATTTATAATTATTATAAATTCGGGTTAAATAGTGAAATTTCAATTATTTTAGTTATTAAAATTTTAAAATGTTTTTAAATTTTAATTTTAACAAATTAACAATGTAGCTTTTATCTGAAGTCAAATAAGTTAGAGTTGACTATTGGATAAATAGATTTAAAGTTGTTGACTAAAGTGGTCGGGATTTAAAAGTTTAAGGGCTAAAATAGTAATTTTGAAAATTAGTAAATTAAAACATAATCGTAGAACCAAAATAAATATTTTAAAAATTTTAAAAGTTGAAGGGCTAAAATGACATTAAAACACGTAATTCTTAACAAAATTAGAGGATGATGCCTAGTTGTCCCTAAAATTTAGTATATTTTTTTTTAGTCCCTAAAATTTAGTATATTTTTCTTTTANATATTTTTTTTTAGTCCCTAAAATTTAGTATATTTTTCTTTTATTCCCTAAATTTTAATATTTTACGTTTTTATACCTAATTTTCGAATTTGATTTTATTATAGTCCATAAATTTAAAAATTTATAGGAGTCATGAGTTTAATTTTTATTTAGTTCATAATTTTTAGGATTTTGTATATTTACCCCCTAATTTTGTGTTAATTAATTGAGATGTAATTAGTTAAAACTAATTAAAGTAATTAATAAAGATTTATGGGAGCAAAAATGTATAAAAACTAAATTAAAAAATAAGTAGAAAAATTAAAAAAAAAAATTATTTTTTTAGGTTTTTAATTAATTTGCCAAAGAAAGGAATGAAAAAATTGATTTAGAGCGATGTGGGAGTGCGACCATTTCAAAGCGGCCTTCTCGCGAAAACCCCAAGGCCAGGCAAATCTGTTCTCTCACAGGGGAGAGAGAGCGATGACGATGGCGATTCCGGGGAGCATTGTCGTCCTCCTTCTCCTTATGTTGCTTCTTCTCCTCCTCCTCTTCCTTCTCATTGCCTGCAAGCCATGGCGCTTCTTTTCCTTCTCTCGTTCTCGCACCATCAAGGTTCCCTCCCTGCTATCATTTTTCTCTCTATTCTCGTTTTTCTACGTTTCTCTTGTTCCTTTCCCTTAGCTTGATTTGTGTAACGGTGTCGATCGATTTCGTTTAGGTTGTAGAATTTGAATTCTTTTTGCGTCTGGTTTGGCAAATGTTGTTTGATTGATGGAGTTTTTAGTGGTTTTTTTGAGTTGGGGGGTTATTAAGTGATCAAGCTGTTGGGGGTTATTTGGATTATTTTTGGCTCTTTTTTTCTTTTTGGCTTGATGAGTTCGTTTCCGTGATGGGGGTTGATTTTGAATTGATGAGTGTTGATAGTTTGGCTCGAAGATTTTCATCCGTGGGCTTTTGTTTTGTAATTGTATCTCTTCTGGATTCTGCTAGAACGGCGATCTTCATCTGGAAAATGTTGGAGTGAACACTTGGAATCTATTGTTTGAAGACGATTTATGGTTCTTCTGTTGTGTATGGCTAATGGCTCTGTGCATGTGGCTTCCCTTAATGAGCTCCTTCCTTCGCGTCCTAATAGCTGGATTCAGCTCTCTAAAATATGATTTTTTTAAAACTGTTGTCACCGTAACCAGCATGTGTGCCTTCAAGCAACGTAATGGTAATTAATGACAACATGCTTTGGTTGACTTGATTTACCCTCATTATTTGGCATTTTTCTGGTGTGATTTAGATTTTTTTTTATTTTTTTTTTAATTTTTAAAAACATTTATGTGTTCAAGCCTTCAAAAATTTGTAAAAGATATAAGAAATGATATGGATATCATGCAATCGTGGTTGCTAGAGTCATATTTTTAGTTATATTATTGATTACAAGGATACCATCTTCTTGATTTTCCTTACATGTTGCAACCTCCTATGTTTTCTTTCAGGTTCCTGACCTTGAGAGACCCCTTGTCTCTGATGCTGCGGATGACACTCAAAGCCAAACCAATGAGCTTCCTAGAGATTATGATTTGGAGGGTGCACTCCAAACTGATGGACATTTTCGGTCCCCAAGATTGTACGGGCTGATTCATAAACAAAGATCGCCATCTTCATCGCCCCATTTAAGTCAGGGTATTTGACTCTGCTGTGTCAATGTCCTTTGAGCATCTTTCTCATTGTATATGGTTTATTGATTCTTCATTTTTTTTTTGGATAATGTATTCATTTCTCTCAGGTGATAGATCGTTTCCAGATGTAGTTCCCGATCATTTAGAAGTTATTTCAGTTGGTCAAACACTTAAACGAACTTACTTCGCAAACCAGATTCCAGAAATTCAAAAGCATTCAAAATTGAGCCCAGAATGTGATCAACTCCACGAAATTTCAAGTCAAGATGCCTCACATGAAAGTAATTTTTCATCTCATTCATTTATTCAGTGAGGCTATTTTTAAATGCAATGTTTGCGAGTATGTAAAACATACCTTCATATCTTTCTGTTAGAAGTGCAGGAAGTTACCTCACTTTGGAGGTTACCTCCGGTCCTTCTCGTGGGGTGCGTTATTCAATACATTCTGCAGACACGTCTAGGCTTCCGTTGACTCTTGGAAGAGTACCACCTAGTGATTTACAGCTGAAGGATTCCGAAGTCTCAGGGAAGCACGCCTTGATAAAATGGAATCTAAATGTAAATATTCCAATAGTGGTTCACCTCCTAATGACAATCTACATTTAAGTTTGTCTTTACTCATGTGTGTTCTGCTTATTACTACACTATTATGGTATGCAGAATATGAAATGGGAGCTTGTGGACTTGGGTAGCTTAAATGGGACTTTATTAAATTCTCAACCTATCAACAATCCTGATTCTGGAAGTAGACATTGGGGTGATCCAATTGAGCTTGTGAGTGGAGATGTTATAACTCTTGGTACAACCTCCAAAGTGTATGTAAGTTGACTTGCCCCTGTATTTGTTACTTAATATAGTAATTTCTCAATATAGCTGTAATCATCATGGGTTGGCTCAGAGTAGAAAACTGTAAAGATGTTTTTGAGGTCACGGGTTCAAACCATGAAGCCGCCTTTTTAAATATTACAAGTTTCTCAACACCTAATGTTGTAGAGTCATGTAACATTAGTTGAGATACACATAGGGAAACACAATCCTGCTTATAGAAGGAAAATGCCATTATAGTAGTATTTATTCTCGAGTATGAACTTTTGATTATTTGTGAAAAATTTCTTATCCGTTTCTATAAAAAGTCTGAAGAGATTAATATTTTTTTCATTGAGCGTATGGAGCTCTTTTCCAGGACCATTTGTACATACGTTTGACTATTAATTATTTTGGTTACATCAGAGCTAAGAAAGGCATATATACTACATTTGTACATACGTTTGACTATTATACCGTCTTTTGCTTCACTATTATTCTTACTTAAATGTTATGGATAACTCCTGCGAGATCTCAATATGGTTTGGTGCTTTTCTCGCCAAATTTCTTCTGCTCTTTAGAAACTTCTTGTAGGTCATCCCCTCAAACGTTTATAGGAAAATGCTACTAATGGGATAGCCAGGAGGTTTCAGGTGGAAATGAATTTCAGAATGTTTAAAGATACTTCTAGGAAATGTATGGATATTTGGACATCATAGACTTAATAGTCTCCCTGTCGAGCTCATTATGATTATTATTGTTTTTTTGTTTTGATAATGACAATTCTGCCTTGATTAACACCAACTGAAGGGACTTTTCATAATTCCCTGGGCTTTTCCTTGTTGATTCCTTAAATTGGTTCCATTATATTTCAGTTGGTAGGAGATTTTGATTTTGGCCTTTTAACCTTGATTTACCTAAAAGCATAGAGTTTTCATTTTTATGTCTGTGGGGGTACTACCAAGTGATCTTTGTTTGTGGCTTATATCATTAACTTAAAAGCATTCAACTTTTTTTTGGGTTGAGAGTTTCAGCATGGTTTAGGACTTAGCTTAATATTTTATCTATTTGGCAGGTTCATATAACATCTCAGATTGAGAATCATATTCCCTTTGGAGTTGGGTTGGCTTCAGATCCAATGGCTTTACGTCGAGGTGGAAAAAAGCATGCCATGGAAGATGTTTGCTATTATCAATGGCCTCTTGCTGGGGTTGATCAGGTTTTGGTGCTGGCAATTTGTGTATTTTTTTTTAGTTTACAACATGCATGCCAAAACAACTTAACTTGCGTGGACATTTATCTGGCAGTTTGGACTCTTTGGTGTCTGCGATGGACATAGTGGAGTAGGGGCCGCCAAATCTGCTAGCGAGTTAGTATATGTTTTCAACTTCAGTGTTGCTTATAACTGTTACTTTTGTGATCAACCTAAAAGAAACATGAAGATATTTAACATTTAAATGCCAGAAATCTTGGGAGACTTTCCAGAAACTTCAGTAAGGCATTCATGATGTACTCTTAGATAGAAAACGTAATGATTTTTTTTTCAAATTGTTCTCAGAATGGTTCTGCCAAGGGTGCATTTTATGGAAATGTAAAATTGACGAGTCACAGAAGTAAATGTAAAGTCTTCTGGAATTTGAATTTGTACATAGAGACAGTATGGCGTTTCTGTGCTGTTTGACTTTTTATGGGAAGAATTGCGCTCATATATTTGAAGACCTGTCATAGTTTCCTGTTAAGTTCCATGACAGATTGACTCGAGTGATGAGCTTTTACTCGCTACTATACTAATTGATAATATTTCTACTCTCTAGGATTCTTCCTGCGAAGGTTGCCACAATTCTATCTGATCCACTGAAAAGGGAGAGGGTAGTATCCCTTCGTGATGCTTCAGATGTTCTTAGACAAGCATTTTCTCAGACTGAAGCTTGCATGAATCACTATTATGAGGTTTCTTCACCTTCCCTTGAATTTATTTTTAGTATTTCAGAGCTTAATATGTATTTTCTCTTAAGTTCTTTATTCTTGTCCCAAATATTGTTTATCAATAGAAGCATGACGCAGGGTGCATAGACACTGTAGCAATATTTATTTTGTCTTAAGTTCTTTATTCTTATCCCAAATATTGTTTATCAAATAAGCATGACACAGGGTGCCTAGACACTGCAGCAATGCCCTTTTCAAGGATTTCTACCTGTACATGACAAGAATACATCGTTCGAACTAATGCTATTTAAAATTTATATGTAATATGATGAATTTGTGATAAATGGAATTTTATGAATGATATATATATTTTTTATTAGAAATAGAATCTCTTTCTCTGTATGCACAAAGGGGTTATTATTATACTTTTTTTTATAAAAAAAACACTGTTAGTATCGTTGTTGGCTTCTGCAATGCTCTTTTCAAGGATTTTCTATCTGTACATGACAAGTGTACATCGTTCGAACTAATGCTATTTAAATGTAATTTTGTTTAATATGATGAGTTTATGTGAAGTGAAATTTTATGAATAATATATATATATATATATATATATATTAGAAATAGAATCTCTTTCTCTGTATGCACAAATGGGTTACTAAAAAACTTTATTAGTATCGTTGTCCGCAGCAATGCCCTTTCAAGGATTTTCTACCCGTACATGACAAGAATACGTCGTTCAAAATAATGCTATTGAAAAATAATTTTGTGTAATATGATGAATTTATGTGAGGAATGAAATTTTATGAATGCTACATATATATTTGAACTTTGTTAGTATCGTTGTTGGCAACAAATGTTTTAGTATTAATGGCTCTAATCATTTTCTTCCCAGGGTTGTACTGCCACGGTGCTCTTAGTATGGACTGATAGTGATGAAAATTACTTTGTGCAATGTGCGAATGTTGGGGACTCTGCTTGTGTTCTGAAGTATGTGTTTATAATTTTATTTGTTTACTTATTGGGTTATCAGAATGCGAGTATCCATTGAATNAAAAAAAAAAAAAAAAAAAAAAAAAAAAAAAAAAACGAACAATGAAGGATCTTAAGAGGACATCTTATAGGTACTTGAAAGGATCTTAAGTTGCTTCTGTTGTGAGGTAGAAGATTATGGCTTTTCTTTTAGCAGAAATGCAGTTCCAATGAGCTCTTGACCACTTCATTCAAAACAAAAGGAAAAAAGTTAGTTTTTGACCGTTCGTGGATAAAGTTTTCTTTACCTATTGTTGCTGTCTTTTACTTTTGTTTCAGTGTTCATGGGAAGCGGATGAAGATGACAGAAGATCACAGAATAACTAGCATTTCAGAAAGACAACGAATAGAACAAGCAGGAGAACCACTGAAAGAGGGGGAGACTCGTTTATGTGGTAACGGAAAATTCGTCCTTCACATTAACGAATAGTTATTTTTGAATGTTAGCCATGTTTCTCACACTACAACACAAATTCTTCGTGGGAAACAATGAACAATCGCACTCTTTATTAACACCAATCGAGGAGAATATTTATTTTTGAATGTTAGCCATGTTTCTCACACTACAACACAGATTCTTCGTGGGAAACGATTGCACTCTTCTCACACTACAACACAGATTCTTCGTGGGAAACGATTGCACTCTTTATTAACACCAATCGAGAAGAGATTACAAGACTCTTGTAGAATACTACTACTACACTTTGCTACTTGAGATTTCTTGGAATTAAAATTTTGGTAGGGTAGAGGGGTGTTTATAGTAGAGGCTACCGCTGGCTAATTGGTATATTTGTCTTTTGCTTCTCTCTATATGCATGTGCTTTAGCATAATCTTTGAATCCTGAAAGAGAAAGGGATTCGTTTTGCTTATGCTTATGTGCTTGCTTATTGGATTGAGTGCGGGTTAGATGCTTCTAACCGAACCGCTCTTTGCTTCACCCTATGGATTATAGAAGTTAACATTCTTCTGGAAACCATGATTTCGTTAGTGTTTCGGAAAAAGGGAAATTGAGTACAATTTATTCCTAAAATATCTAAATCCTTTTCTTAAAATACCTAAATCATTAACACGTCTTGCCTCCCTCCGTGACTCAGGCTTGAACCTTGCTAGGATGCTCGGAGACAAGTTCCTTAAACAACAAGACCCTCGTTTCAGTTCCGAACCTTATATCAGTGAAGTCGTCCATATAGATCAAGGAAGCAAAGCTTTTGCAGTGATGGCAAGGTGATTTTTACTTGCGATCATCATCAATTCACCCCACCTCTTTCTGCTCATATTAAATCTCAAATTTACCTCATGATTCTGCAACAATCACAGCGATGGCTTCTGGGATGTGATTAGCATGAAGAAGGCAATCCAGCTGGTGCATCAGGTACCATTTTTCTTTCCCCTTTGTTCTTGAAATGTGTCTTGATTGTGACTGTAAATTGCTGCTGCTGCTGCTGCTGCTGCTGCTACTGCTACACAGGCCAGGGAGAGATACTCCGGAGGTGCAGAAAACTCAGCGGAGAAGGTTGCCAATTTTTTGTTGGGGGAGGCTAGAACACTGCGTACAAAAGATAATACATCCATAATTTTCTTAGATTTTGAGGTTTCTCATAGAATCACTTGTAAAGTTGAACCATGATAATTAATTATGTATTACAGATGTTATATGCCACTGTTGTAGTAATGGTTATGTCAAATCCATCATTTTTTTAAATTCCTTTTTTTTTTTTTTACTGTATATTATCGATAATATATATTAATTAATTTCACATATTATTGTACTTAATGTCTGAAAATAAATTATTAATACAAGTTTGATATATATGTATTTGAAAACGAGAGAAATAATCCGAACCCGTATGCATTATCGTATGCATAATCTAATGATTATGACCAAAATAAAAAAAAATTTGTTTCTAAATTGGTGAACATGCATTATCGTAACTATATATTGTATGCTTTGACCTTAACCTCTCATCAATTTAATCATTTCTTGGTCGTGAATATCTGAATAGGACAAATCGCCCCGTGGTTTGTTTCGAAATAAAACAATTAGGCTCGTTGAACTAGAATGGGTATTATCCATATAGGGGATATTTCAATGATTCGTTATTGTAACATATAGCAACAATCATCATTTGATCCAATAGCGAACAAATTTGAATTTGATAAATACGGATAACTCTCGGATGGAGTATTAGAACGGAAAGATCCATTTACGAAGCATAATTTGCATAATTTTTATTCACACAATACCAACAACTTTGTAAATTTAGCGTGTTAGAGATTACAATAAATATCGGGGTCGGGTGTCGGGTTTGAAATTTTTATAAAAGTATTTTAATAAAAAAAAAAAAAGATATTGAAAGTAAATAAAATAAAAATAAAAAATAAAAATGGGAAATGATTGGATATTTGAAGGGTATTATCGACATTTCAAATAGGAGGAAGAGGGCTGTTTGGTTACGGAAGAGGGGAGTAGGGGAAGGAGGCGAGGCGCCTGGCAAAGAACACACAGAAGAAGGAAGAAGGCGGAAAAAAAGGATTTTAATTTAATTTTCTCAAAAAAATTCAATTTTAATTCTTCAAATTAGGCGTCAAATATAAATAACCCCTTCTTCTTCCTTCTCTCCCGCCATGAATATGGCGCATTTCGACACCGACCTCCCTCCTCTCGACCACCTTCACTCCACCAGATCCCTCATCTCTGCTCTCAATTTACTCTCCCGGAATCTCCCTCTTCCTCCCGACCTCTTTGAAGCTGTTTCTTCCATTTACTCCGCTCCTCCGGATCAAGATCCCGCTGCTCTCAGTGATTCGGTATTGATTCTCGATTCCCTTTTGCTTCTCTACTTCTCCGCCTCTTGCTTTAGGGTTTTCTCTGCTTTGTTCGATTTTTTTTGGAGTTCTGGTGATTTGTAATTTTAGTTCTACTTCCCTTTTCTGGATTTTTTTTAAACTTATTTGTCGGCTATTGTTAGTTTTGTGTGGTGGCTTAATCGATGCTGGATGGTAATTGTGAAGGTTTGGATTTTTTTTTTAAAATTGTTTAAATAGATCATGGTTGAGCTAATGTTGCTAATTTATAGGAAGGTGACGGTCTAGGTTCTTCTAGAACTAATGTAGAAACAAACTTCTGTGTGTGGAGTTGTGCTACAGCGTTTTGAATCTTGTCTTCTTGTTCCTGGTACAGGATGAGCTTGGAGATTCTGTTCAAGAAGATCTATTGAGTGACCTTGGAGATGCTTTGGCTAAGCAACGTTCAAATTTTGAATCTGGTTCTGGGTTGGAACAATTGAGAGAAGAACGTTATCGAGGTCAAATACAATGGCGGTTGAATGATCTAGAAGGTAGTTGGGTTAAAATTTGAGATATTGAACTTTTCTTCTGGCTCTGTTCTGTAGGTCATTGCTCTTTCTGCCGGAATCAGAAACTAGCATAATGTTAATTATGACTTGAGTAAAAAAAAAAAAAAAACCTGTGAATAGAAGCACTACATTATGTGTTGTGCTGCATTAGCGGTTATGACTTGTACTGCTATATGCTACTCCCAAATTACTCTATTTTGGTGCTGGGCGCTGTCTTTATACGTTTGCATTTGGTTAAGGGTTCGTTAAATAGCTCATTGATTGTTACTTATTCATTTAAAATCTTGAACCAGAATTACCTTCAAGTAGAGGGGAAGACTTACAGACGAAGTGCTTGCTTGAACTGTATGGATTAAAGGTAATCTTGCTATAGAAAATATTCTTCACGTTTGTTTTGATTGTTTATAAAATGTTGATTCATCTTCGTTTAGTGTTAAATTTTTTTAAAAGTTATTTTCTTAAAATTTTTCTTAAATACTAGAACAGAAAGTTTCCATATTGGCTATTAAATGGTTGCATAGCTTGAGTATTGACATTCTGTTGATGATGATAAATAGATGTGCCTGTACACATTTTCTTTTGGTACTGATTGATGATCGCCATTTCATGGCAGTTACTAGATTTGCAAAAAAAGGTACGATCTGATGTGAGTTCAGAGTACTGGCTTCAAGCAACTTGTGCATACCCAGACAAACAATTATTTGATTGGGGCATGATGCGATTGCACCGTCCACCATATGGTGTAGGAGATGCTTTTGCCATGGAAGCTGATGATCAACTGCGAAAGAAGCGGGATGCTGAGGTTATTTTCCTCTGATGATCATTTCTGTTTTCCTTTCATGTTCCACTGAATATTTGACTCCATGCACTGTGTGAGATACACAAATCATATTATTAGATTGTTACTTGAATAGAACTGTTACTCTACTGGTTAATTTTTCGCTATCAAAAGGCAATTAAAAAGGCGTATGCAACTTGAAGGGATGTGAAATTTAGGATTCAGTATAGGGCTTCTTTGAAGAATGCCAACTTGAAGAATTTTTGTGACTATATGACCTTGGGTTGATGCCCTTTTCTATCACCTTTCCATATTTGTTCTTATGAAACATCACTTCTTATCCACCCCCAAAAAAAAAAAAAATCTCCAACAGGTGCTCTTGCGAACTTTGAGGATTATGAAAAAGTGTTAGCTCAAGAAACTATTATGAAAAATATATGACTTTGTGTAAGAAAAAGGAAAAGATATATAATCTCCAATGAAATTGCTTGTTGTATGCTCTATTAAAATAGAAGAAACCTGTTTTTGCAGAGGACATCAAGGTTAGAAGAGGAGGAGAAAAACCAAATCGAAACTAGGAAAAGAAAGTTTTTTGCTGAGATACTAAATGCTGTTCGTGAATTCCATTTACAAATTCAAGCTTCTGTAAAACGTCGGAAACAGAGAAATGACGGAGTTCAGGTATTGCCTATTTAAATTCTGTCCTTTTCTTAATTTTGATTTTGCAAGGAGGAGATTTTCATATTAGGAACTGTGCTTTAAATTCTGATACAAATAGACTGTGGAGCATTTTACTTGTGCTAGAAGGGAGGGATAGTTATGGTTGGCTGGCTAGTTAGGGGTTAGGACAATGAACTGAGCTTGTTGTGCACTTACAATGAGTGGCTGTTATCGGTAGATGGAGTAAGCTGAGAAGAAGGCAGGGTGTACATTGTAGAAAAAGGAAGCCAAACTTCACCTATGCTCGAGATTTTTGTAACTCATTCTTTTCAATAAACTAATACTTCAGTTCTACTTCTATCAGTTTACAATTATGGAAGCTTAGCAATACCGTTTTCTGTTCTTGGAGTGAAAAGAAATTATGAATGATTTAGAAAATTTGTTAGGTCTACATTCTTTCAATTACCTTGCCCTTGAAAAATAATTTTATCACGTGATATTTGGACAGGCATGGCATGGAAGACAAAGACAACGTGCTACCAGGGCAGAAAAACTGAGGTTCCAAGCACTAAAGGCAGATGATCAAGAAGCTTACATGAGATTGGTTAAGGAGAGCAAGAATGAACGATTAACAACACTTCTTGAAGAAACAAACAAACTACTTGTTAACTTGGGTGCTGCTGTTCAAAGACAGAAAGATTCTAAACTCTCTGATGGCATTGAGACCTTGGATGAATCGGATGTTGATTTACAGGAATTGGATTCTTCAAAGAATGCAACCCCTCAAGAACTACTCATGGATGAAGATTTAGACGCCACTGATTCTGACCGCAATTATGAAAGTGGTGATTTGCTTGAAGGACAGCGACAATATAACTCTGCCATTCATGCAATTCAGGAAAAGGTACCCAAGAACTTCATATGTATTGCATTGCTTTTTCAAAGTTGAATCCATTTTTTCTGGTCTATACTTATTTCCAAAGAGTTTTATAAGAACTTAGAATCAAATGACTATAATTCTGCATGTACTGAACTGTTAAAACATTCTACGAACCGGGAAGTCTGACTAAAAATTCAATTTATAGGTCACTGAGCAGCCTTCCATGCTACAAGGAGGAGAATTGAGGCCCTACCAAATAGAAGGACTTCAGTGGATGCTTTCATTATTCAATAACAATTTAAATGGAATATTGGCTGATGAAATGGGACTCGGAAAAACTATACAAACGATCTCATTGATTGCTTACCTCATGGAATACAAGGATGTGACTGGACCTCATTTAATAGTTGCTCCCAAGGCTGTACTTCCAAACTGGATTCATGAATTTACAACATGGGCCCCGAGGTACGGAAGAACATTACCCTCAGTTCCCTAGCACATTCTTTTCATTCTCTCTGCTTTACGTATCTGTCTTTGTAGTTGTTAAATATGCAATATTCAGATTGGAATGACAAATTTTTTTCCTAGAGATATGCACATGTTTATATTCAGAATAGATTCACATTGGAATCGTTCTTGTTTTTGTTTCTTATCCAGTATCGCTGCTGTTCTTTACGATGGGCGTCAGGAGGAGAGAAAGGCTATAAAGGAGGAGCTATTGAGTGAAGGAAAATTTAGTGTCTTGATTACACATTATGATCTCATTATGAGAGATAAATCATTTTTGAAGAAAATACACTGGTATTATATGATTGTTGATGAAGGCCATCGGCTGAAAAATCGTGATTGTGCTCTTGCACAAACACTTGCAGGGTATGATACTAATTCCTGAGATGCCTTTTTTCTCGTAGTTTCAAATACTATTTCGTATCTGAGCTTAAAATATATTCAAGTAACGTATGTTAAGGTCTTTTTTTTTTCTCTCTGTGATATACACTTTTTTCTGAGAGAGCTTGTCAAGTTAGTTCGTTTTTAACTGTAGGAGATACTTTTCTCAAAATCGTGCCTTAATGTTAAATCTTTACCCTTCACGTATTAAAATAGAAATTGGAGTTTTATGTATTTGAAACATTTCCTGTGCAGCTACTTTTCTCAAAATCATGCCTTAATGCTCCTTCAAATCTTTATCCATTATGCATTAAAATATAGAGTTCGGAGCTTTACATATTTGAAACATTTCCTTGTTTGCAGCTACCAGATCAAACGTAGACTTCTTTTAACTGGTACACCTATCCAGAACAGTTTGCAGGAATTATGGTCCCTGCTTAATTTTCTCCTGCCGCATATATTTAATTCTGTCCAGAATTTCCAGGAGTGGTTCAATGCACCATTTGCAGATCGGAGTGATGTTACACTGACAGATGAAGAAGAGCTATTGATCATTCGTCGTCTGCATCATGTGGGCATTGTCTATTCGCTCCTCCACGTTTGAGTTAATATTTTCTTTTTCTTCTTTTCGTCTGCCTTTCTGATATATTTCTCTTTAGGTTATTAGGCCATTCATATTGAGGCGAAAAAAGGACGAGGTGGAAAAGTATCTACCTGAAAAGTCACAAGTCATACTAAAATGTGATATGTCAGAATGGCAGAAAGTATACTATCAACAAGTAACTTCTATTGGCAGAGTTGACACGGGTATGCTGCTCATGAAACTTGCTATATATTTTGATTTGAATATGTTGTTGTCCTTCTGAACTTAGTTACCTTAAATTCTTTTACTGCATTAGTTAACAGCTATTTGCTTGGCAGGTTCTGGCAAATCGAAGTCCCTACAAAATTTAACGATGCAGCTGAGAAAGTGTTGTAATCATCCATATCTTTTTGTTTTGGGAGATTATAATATTTGGCGCAAGGAGGAGATCGTCAGAGCTTCTGGGAAATTTGAACTACTTGATCGTCTGCTCCCGAAGCTACATAGAACTGGGCATAGAGTCCTGCTTTTCTCCCAAATGACTCGTCTTATGGACGTTCTTGAAATTTATCTTCAACTCCATGAGTTTAGATATCTCCGACTTGATGGTTCGACAAAAACTGAAGAAAGAGGGTCTCTAGTGAAGCAATTTAATGCTCCGGACTCCCCGTTTTTCATGTTTCTCTTGAGTACTCGTGCGGGTGGTTTAGGTTTGAACTTACAGACTGCAGATACTGTTATTATCTTTGACAGTGATTGGAATCCTCAAATGGACCAACAGGCAGAGGATCGAGCTCACCGTATCGGACAAAAGAAGGAAGTAAGGGTGTTTGTTCTGGTTAGTGTTGGATCAGTTGAAGAGGTTATCCTGGAGCGTGCAAAACAGAAGATGGGGATTGATGCCAAGGTTATCCAAGCTGGACTTTTCAACACAACTTCAACAGGTTTGTTATTTCTATATATAATAACCATGAATACTATGATGCCGTTTGGTTCAAAACTAGTGCTTGGATCCTTTATTTTAGTTTGTTCTTGAGAGGTTCGAATATACGACATTTTCTCGAGAACTCCGTCCCTTAGCTCTCAAATTTCCACCCTTAGTTTCTTGATGGCTTATTTACACTGCCTTCAGCTTTTCTATTATTGGTTTTCCATTCACTTTGATTCTCCCTCCGTTTGTCTCTTCCAGCTCAAGACCGAAGAGAGATGTTGGAGGAGATTATGCGCAGAGGAACGAGTGCACTTGGCACTGACGTGCCAAGTGAGAGAGAAATCAATCGCCTTGCAGCTCGATCAGACGAAGAATTCTGGCTTTTCGAGAAAATGGACGAAGAAAGAAGACAGAAGGAGAAATATAGATCTCGTTTGATGGAAGAACACGAGGTACCTGAGTGGGTATACTCGGTACCCGACGGTAACGAAGAGAAGAACAAGGGTTCGGAAATTCTCAGTGTCGCTGGAAAACGAAGAAGAAAGGAGGTGGTTTATGCTGATACACTGAGTGATTTGCAGTGGATGAAAGCTGTGGAGAATGGAGAAATTCCAAACCTTTCTATGAAAGCAAATAGAAGAGAGACTCCCTCACGTGAAGGCAGTGTATCAACCAGCAATATTGTCAGCTCAAGAGCAGAGGATAAGCTGATAGAATACGATGATAACGTGCCTGTAACGAGCGAGGGAACAAGCGAAGACAATTCAGGTTTAGAACCAACCCCAAAGAGACAAAAGTCCGAAGGGGGGGTAAGTATTAGAAAACACGAAATCTTGGCCGAATCAGGAAGCGAATGGAGTCGATGCGTAATAACATGGAAAACACACAAGAAGAAGCGATCGAGCTATGTCCAAGGCTCCACAGATTCTAGACATAACTCCAATGGAAGAGGAAACGGATGGGCTTGATTATAGAGTCGAAACGTCAAGGGAGACCCCGTAAATCGGAAAAGAGTGCCATTACTTCAGCTTCCTTCTGAGTTCAGCTCAGGAATTACAGATTTATCAGCTGCTGATTGAGTGGAAGTTCTGAAGGAGAAGAAATGAATAACAGTGTGATCCTTTTAAAGCACAATGGCCAACTTCCATCCATTCAATGTGTTTGTAAAACTTGTGGTGTTTTGTAGGTGTAGTAGACATATTGATATGCATACTGTTCTCTGTCCACTGTTCTACTGTTCTATATAAAGCCTCTTCATTAATTGTAGGCTTTGACCTGAAATGCTTAGAAAATCTTCCCATTTTTCCACAATTGCATTAAAGCTTCTTTCAAAGGTGAAAAAAAAGGCCCGATATGGTCTCATATATATCTCTCCTCGGCTCTTCGAACCAAGTTCGAGATATGAAGTTTGGTTATGACGAAGATGGGTTTCGAGAGAACAAATGCTTGATCATAAAGGCACAAGTCAAATTATTATCTTAGTCATAAAGGTGGCAAGACAATTACTTTCACATCTCTCTCCATTTTTGGACCGTTGCATGATCAACTTGACTGCGCCCATTTCTCTTTTGATTTGAAGACGGGCGTTGCGTTTGAAAGGCATGGTTTTCAGTATGTCTCCAGATAGGGTCCCACTAGTCTGGCTAGCTAGTGAGTGGTTCTCTTGAGCGAGAAGCGGGTATCTCCTGCAACGCAAGTTGCATTGTTTGTCAACTATCTGAGAAGCAAAAGATTCAGAGCTCAGGCTGAAAATACATGCATAGATAGTGGTCTAATGACAAGGGCCGAGGGAGCTCGGGATGGAGCCGTATGACTATAATTTTTAAATTATCTAATATGTATTTTAATTTCAATTTTGTATCGATAAATACTTGACATATTCAACATTTTTTAATAAATTTTTTTTTTTTTTTTTTTAACGTAGATACAAAATAAAATTTTTACCCAACTTATTAAATACAAAATTTAAAATAAAATAAAATAAAAACCATTTTTAGAATTTAATAATTTATTTAAATACAATTTTTATGATATCAAATTTTAAAATAAAATAAAATAAAAACCATTTTTAGAATTTAATAATTTATTTAAATACAATTTTTATGATATCAAATTAAATCTATGCGGAAACGACTAATTTAACATAAAACAAAAATTAAAAATATAATAACATTAACGGCCATGTCTGACCTGACTCATGATTTCCCGCGTTGATGAAATGGATACTCAAATGAATTCCTTCCTCTTCCCCAACTCCGGCATCAGACTCCGCCGCCGTCCCTACTCTTTTCTTGTATGACGATTTCTCCTTCCGCCATGGCCCATTTCCTCCTTCTCTTCCTCTCCTTCTCATTCCCTCAGAGGTGCGCCATTTTTAACCTTCATCTCTGCTCTCTTCTTCTCCCTGTTCTTACTTTCCTGCTCTGTTTTCAACTTTTTCATCGATATCGGCTTCACTGCTCCGACGAAACTCGACTGCCGCATCTGGAAACCCGACGACAAAAGTGAAATCAACAGGAACATCACTGACTCTGTTCTTGATCCTACGCTTTCCACTGTCCTCTCCTTTCCTAGGGCTATTAATTGGAAATTTTTCTATGTTGTGGGACCTGTCTTTCGTACCGGAAAATATAGGGTTTGAATGACGTATTACTACGGCGGAGTTAGTGGCCTTGATTCGCCGCCGGTTTTCGATCAGATTGTTGATAGGACTGTTTGGAGCGTGGTGAATACTTCTGGGGACTTTGGCAGGGGATTGACGTCGTATTACGAGGGTGTTTTTGAGGCCAAGGGGAAATCCATGAGTGTGTGCATTGGCTCCTATACGTATACGGATCCCGACCCCCTTTTACTTCTGCCTTGGAGGTTGTGTTGTTGGGGGATTCTCTTTATAATATGAGGTATTTTGTTAACTGCGGCTTGCGTTTGATTGGCTTGTGTTTGATTGGAAAGTGTCAAAGACTTATTGTTTGTGGCTGTGTGTCGGATGTCCCGATCATACTTTGTATAAGACGTATTGTCCTTAGGTTTTTACTTTGTATAAAACCGTTTCAAACCTCTTTTATTTGCTTTAATTTGCAGATAGGTTTTTACTATTTCTTTCATGAAAATATAGTGGTGTATGTGACTGAGGCTCGATCATTGTCTGCAACTTACGATTTGCATACGTCTAACTTGTTCACCGGCAAGAGAGAAATTGTGACACTAGACACAATTTTGGGTACACTGGATCGAACTTACGGTTTGTTTTGGAAAAGGGGAAAAAATTGAATGCTTCTTTTGACTTTCCATAAAGGGGGCTCTACAATTTGACATTTATTTCTGGCATGAATTGACTGTTTTTGGTGTAAACATGAGTAGCCAGGATTTATATATGACAACTAGCTTTCTTGGTTTTGCCATGTTTATGATTCTATACTTTAGCAGTAATGGGTAAACTTTGAAGAACAATCTCTTGAAATGAGATAAAAGTCAGAGGGGACTGAGTTGAATATGTTTTTGTCATAATTTGTTGCGGTGCTCCAAATGTATTATCTTGCGTCTGTTTGCATTACTTTCTTTTCAAGTTTGATCACTTTTGGCAACCATTTGGGAATAACAGTTGGAACGTAACCAATAGAACTGTATCTGCCTCTAGTATATGGAATCTCGACCCGTCTAAGCTATTTGAAACAGAAGTAAAGAATGATAAGCTGGAACAATTGGAGGCCACATTGCTCTATACTTTGCTAATGATCATGTTGTTTTTGCAAGCCGGTGGCTCCGTCTCCCCAGTCAAGACTTGGCCCGTTGATCCATGGTGGAAAACCTTTTCATGTTGTGCCCCTTGCAGCAAGAACTCTTGTAAGAGATGGTATGTAACTTCATTGTTTTTTGTTTGCTTTATACGTGTCTATGCGCGCGCCAACCATCTTTCATGGAAGCATATGGGTCTATACCTAATTGCAGTTCATAGCTTGTTCTTGATTTTAGTGAAAGAGGAGATCAACTTGAACTTAATCATGTAATTAGAATGAATTCATTTTTGAGGCCTTGTGAGTGCTTATGCCATTTGTGAATGCAAGGGAAATTAAGCTAGAATTATTAAAGCATGGGGGAGTAAGGGAAGAGAAAATGACATATTAATTTACTAGCCACTGCTTGTTTGTGGTCCTTCATTTCATTCATGATTTGCACATGGATTTTCCTTTTCCTTTATAGTATGTCTGATCTTTCCATTGCTGGTTTCATGATGTTTATTGTAGGTTAGTTGTAGTCCTCATAACATTGACTTGTCTACTAATCATGGCTATCAATCTTGAGGGAGTAAAAAGGAGTCTAAAAAATTCCCAACCTGATTGGATTGGAGATCCATGCTTCAACCATCAGTATCGCTGGGCAGGAATTACATGTTCTGAAGGCTCTTGAATTCGTGTGGTTACTTTGTGAGTTTGAACTCTTTATGGCTTTTAAATTCTATATTTCATATTCACTTCATGTTAACAAACTGCTTCCCTTTTCCTGATTTCAGAAACCTTTTGAGTATGGACCTTTCAGGATCCTTATCACGTAGCAGTTCTTGACAGAGTATGCTCCCTGAATATAGTGTTTGACATTTATTTATCAATTTTGTTTCTGGATTCATCTGCTATCTCACTTAGCAGTTCTTGAATAGGCATTTGGAAGATAATAACTTCAGTGTGGTGAGATTTCATTGTCACTTGGAACTTTGCCTTGCTTGAGGGAACTGTATGTCTACTTGTATGATTTTATTGCTAAAGATTCAGTGCTGTTCCTTGGCTCATGAAAATTATAGTAAAGATTGTTGTTTATCCTAAAATCTATAGTAAAGATTCAGTGCTGCAAAGTTCTTGATGTATAATTTTCATTCTTCTGATTGCATAGTAGAAATGTAGATCTTTTCAAGCCCACCGCTCATTATTTTATTCGTAAGTTAGGCCACATAATGACATAAGTAGTAGCCATGTCTTGTTTGGTTACTGCATGTTGATGAAAAGATGTAAACAATGCTTGTAGCTTCTGAGTTCAAAGTTGAGTTTGAGAGGCAAAATAATTGGATGAATAACTAATTCTCATAATTGTTGTCCTCGCTTGGTCTGCATCCTTGATATATCATACAGTTTGATCAACGCTCCCATTTCTTTAAGTTTTGTAGGATTTTTCACCTTTTCTCTGCTATTTTGCTTCATCTTATATGCCTTTATCCTACTTATTCGTAAAGAAAATTTCTAAGAATTTGGAAACTTTATAGTATCTTCTGTTGATTTCATGACTTGATGAACATTTTCTTTATTGAATGGTAAATTTAACAGCAATTAATTAATCTGTTGTTCATTTGGCTTGATTTCCTCAAAGTCTTACTAATAAGGAAATACCCAAAAACTTTTGTACATTGGTTGATCAGATTTTTTCATGAAACCATGTATTGGGACCGCCATCCCCTTCTTAGCAACTTTGTTTCTCTAAAGCTACTTGTTTGCTCGTGTAAAGAGTAGTGTTTGGGGAAGAACAGTTAAACATTTTGCCTTGTGAGTTCTTCAATGAAACTGGCCTACCCATTAGCCTTCTTTGTTGTAGTAAACTGTACGAGGTTCCATATCCGGATGGTTCAAGTGACTTTATTTAGTGATTTATTGTTCACGTTCAATCAGCCCATGTACTCACAGACTGAGACTACTATTCTCCCATTCCTTAATTCTGTGCAATTATTGCCCATGTATTGTTAATTTATATGATTTTGAGCTTGATAAAGATTTCTCAGCTTCCCTATGTTTCCTGTATTAGGACGTGGTTCTGTTCCTCCCGTTGAATTCCCTCCCCTTGGTCGTTTACTTTAGTGGGTGTTATAGCTGATCCACTCTGTTTGTTGTTGCAGTCATCCAGGCTTAGCTGTATCAGTATGCTTCCTCTTCCTTTGTCGCTTTTTCCTTGTTTCATCTGTACTCATCTTTATTAAATCATTTTTCCTGCCCATCTGGAAGCCTCGTCTGATAGATTACTCTACCCACATCTCCTCTACATGAAATTAATTCAACTTTGAAACAAGCTTACTCTTCTGAATTAATGTCAGATGTGCAGATACAGCTTCTGCTTCACTGCTTCGGAATTCATAAATGGTGGGGGATCATTGAGCTATCACAGTATTGTAACCGCCTAAATTCATTACTAGCAGATATTGTCCGCTTTGATTTGTTATTATGTCATTGTCAGCCTCATGATTTTAAAACGCGTTTGCTAGAGAGAGGTTTCCACACCCTTATAAGAGATGTTTCGTCCCCTCCTCCCTAGCAAATGCGTTTTAAAACTGTGAGGCTGACGGTGATACGTAACGGGTCAAAACAGACAATATCTACTAGCAGTGGGTTTGGGCTGTTACAAATGGTGTTAGAGACAGACATCGGGCGTTGTGCTAGTGAGGGCACTGGGCCTCCAAATGGTGGATTCTCATCGGTTGGAGAGGAGAACGACACATTCCTTATAAGGATGTGAAAACGTCTCTCTAGTAGACGCATTTTAAAACTACGAGGCTGACGGCAATACATAACAGGTCAAAACAAACAATATCAGCTAGCGGTGGGTGGGCGATAATCAAAGATCAAACAATATCTTACAGAAAGCAATTCAGGTTCCTGCATACATGTACTTACCCATTTATTTGAATCATTTAACTATGAAATCTAATGCTTTTTTTTTTAAAAGAATAATGAACTGTTTTAACAATTGAAGATAATCTTGGGCCCAGGTTCCATTCTGAAAGCTGCTATTGGATTGTAATGAAATGTGGGTGACCCACTGATCCGTTGATGCTGCATCCGGCATGTGACGTTGAACTGTTCACTTCCAAATTTTGCTATTCAGGAGGACAAAGACGAAGTGTACACCAAAAAGGTATGTCGAACCAAAAAAGCATAAGATGATTAATCAAGGAATACCAACAAACAAAAACTAGAGGTCAGCATGTACAAACGTAGATTATTAGATCCACCGCCATAATAACCAACATTAATGCATACCCAGACGGAAAGTTTAAAATTGTCAAGAAATGTAACAATAGAGAGAGGGAGATTAACATGTTGGATAAACTTGATGAGATCTTGAGCTGCTGACTTTAGCTACTAATTTCGTCTTCTTATCTATCAAATCTTCCTTTCTTAAGTGGGAATAAGGGTGGCAAAACACTGCTCTTCAGCTGTGTGCAAATTGGCACATTAATCATAGGCCTTATTCTTATACTGCCTGATCTTGTCCTTTCCAAACCCTTCTTTATCCTCTTAATGTTCTTCTCTTTGTTTCTTGTTGTCCCTTCCTCTGTTTTGGGTGCATCAGCCATCGACTTGGAAGAAGACGACGACGACGACGAAGACGAAGAAGAAGATGGTGATAGCGCAGACGAAGCGCGTTGTTTCTTCAACCTCAACAATTCTTTCCACAGAACAGTGCATTTTGGCGGTCTCGGCGACGGGTCGTCGTCGAGTAACCAATTCACTTTGTTCTCTGCCTTCTTGTTTACCTCTATGTCCACCAAGCCTTGTTTATCTACATCTTTAGAAGATTTCAGACTGATTTTGTTAAGCCTCTCTGCTTGCTGCATTTGCCAAAAGGGAAGAAGCTTCCCTTCAAAGAAGAGCTCATCAGCTGTAATCATGGAGTGACTACTAACTTTATTAGAAAGAAACTCAAAATCAGCACTCCATGCTAGCTTCTCTGATCTGTCCTTCTTCTGTCTCTCAGAAATCTCTTGTTCTCTCTCTAGATGTGAATTTGGAGTGATGGAAATGAAGTCGTTTTCATCAAGAAACTCAGAAGAGAAAGATATCCGAGGACTGGAATTTGGTTCTGATGAAGCTGATCCATGAACAACACTACAACCACTGCCTATTGAAACCATTTTTTTCTCTCTAGGTGGGTGTTCCTTTTTTCCCTCCTCTAGGTAGGTGTTTGGATTCCGGGAAACGGGGAAAGAAAAATGATTGTGTCAGAGATGGGAAAGTTGCATAATTGAGCTGAGTTTGCTTGCAAATTGGGGATTTATAGATAGAAGCATTCAAGGTGTTTGCAAATTTGTGAAGGAAAAGTAGCTGTTTGAAGGAGGGAGGGGGAGAGAGATTAATAAAGGTGTTGAGTTTAATGATATGAAAAGCCAACAGCACATGGACACCTACGCCTCTAGGGAGCTTACCTGACAAAAAGACCCTCTTTACCCAATGTAATTACTATTCTCTTCCACGTCACCCACTAGCGATCAATCGGTTTGAATGATCTAGGTTGTTGTGTTTATCTAAATGCTTATATTCACCGATTAAATATGAATTCTTTTAGTTACTAGCTAATGAGGCAATGATATCTCTGACCATTTTAACCTTTTCTCGGTTGTCAACCGAAATCTTGTCGTCGTTCATAACTGTCTCGTTTATTTAAGGTTCAAGGATAAAAGATGGTATACCCTACAAAACTATTAGTTAGCTACTAATGAAAGAGACATTGGTATCAGTCGAAATCTTGTTGCCGTTTATAGCGCTATCTCATTTATTTAAACCTCAAGGATAAAAGACGGTATACCCTACAAAACTATTAGTTAGCTACTAATGAAGGAGACATTGATATCTGACTACTTCAACATTTTCTTAGTATCAGTCGAAATCTTGTTAATTTAAACCTCAAGGATAAAAGATGGTATACCCTACAAAACTATTAGTTAGCTACTAACGAATGAGGTAATGATATCTAACCACTTTAACCTTTTTTCGGTAATCAGTCGAAATCTTGTTGTTTTTATTTAAACCTCAAAGATAAAAGACGTTATATCCTACAACTGTTCGTGTTCGTGTCAGTGTAAGTGATGCCCTATTAGAATCCAAAGCTTCATAAATTTGGCTAAAAGCTATAAAAACATGGAGGAAAAATGGGGAGAAAAAGGTAATTTTAATTTTTTAATTTTTTTTTTTTTAATTTATAATTTTCAAGCAGTGGGATTATTAGTTCTACATTATTCAATTTACTGAGACTGCCCTTCTTGACCTCCTCTCTTCTCATGGTTTTTTATGCCATTTTCCACCCCAACCAAGGGCTTTCTTGTCATTATACTTCAAATTTAATTATATATCCTTTTGCTCTCTAATTTCGAAGCCTTTTTTTAATTTGAAGTATTAATGGTTGTTGGTCAAAGTCAACTCTTTTGGGTAATGTTTGGAACATTTGAAATATACACGTAAACGGAAACTTGATTTTGTGGGCCCTTAGTGGGCCATGACCCTGAACAGATGGCCCAAAACGAAATTAAAAAATATTGGCGTCGCCCGGACTCGAACCGGAGACCTTCAGTGTGTTAGACTGACGTGATAACCAACTACACCACGACACCAGTTGTTCGGGTACATTTATTTTAATTATTGTAACTAAATTAGACCACTTTCCATTTAATTATAATTTAAAGAATTTATGATGATCGATAAAATATATATATATATATATATATATATATATATATATATTAATAATAATAAATCTATAGAAAATAAATAATCGAGTACGTCGTTAAATTGACGGGAGTGAAAATTTTACGACATTGTTTAGTTAGTTGTGTAAGTATGAAGCTGACAAAATTAAGGTTAAGTCGAACAATAGGTTATAATGTCAAGTCTTGTGACATAAGTATAAGGCTAACGAAGTTATATGGCTTAAATCAATACATAATTGCTCCTATCCATGACTAATACGTATACATAAAGGGCCACGACTCATGTGAGTTTGCTCATTCGAGGAAGATTTAGAGCTTAAAGGGACTCATGTAAGTCCTCCGACACAACGTGGATCACTCATGCAACTTAATGAGGAGGTTCGAACGAACTTAATATATAAGGCAACCGACCTACCAAGCTCAATCTTATATCCGAGTCGAGGTATGTGTGCCGCCCCTTTCCCTAATTTTTATTGTCGTTCCAAGTAAAATTCTATAAAACCGTGAGGAAAATGTGTAATAAAAGAGAATCGTTTCAATAGAGATGTATACGTAATTTTGTCCAGCTCCAACCCAAGCTCACCACTAGCAACTATTATCCTGTTTAGACTTTCCCTCAAGATTTTTAAAACACGTATGCTAGGGAGAGGTTTTCACATCCTTATAAAGATTGCTTCATTCTCCTCTCTAACCGATGTGAGATCTCACAATCTACCCCTCTTGGGGGCCAGCGTCATTGCTGGCACGTCGCCTAGTGTCCGGCTCTAATACCATTTATAACAGCCCAAGCCCACCGCTAGCATATATTGTCCTCTTTGAGCTTTCCCTTTCAAGCTTCCCCTCAAGTTTTTGAAAACACGTCTACTAGGAAAAGTTTCCACCGTTATCCTCTCTAACTAATGTGGGTTCTTACCACATGTCTACTAGGTAATACAGTCAGGCCGTAGACCCGAACAAACGTGGAATTGAATTTGATATTTATATAAACATTGAATAATGCCCCCTACCTCCTTCACCCTAGGTTGTTGCTTAAAAAAAATGGGATTTGAAAAACAAAAAGAGGTAAAATAATTGAGGAAATAATGAAAGCCCAATTTAGGGCAAAAACCGCACCATCTTTTAGGGCTTTTTATGAGTATCATCATTATTATAACAAGGGCAGCCAGGCTGACGACGCTGACGGGAGCAGAGAACAAAGACGAATTTCGAATACCACCAGGCCGGCCCCACGGCGGCCGGACGCCCCCCCTCCCCGGCCCCTTCCTCGCCTCGCAACCTCCAAGTTTCCGTTGATACAGATTGAATAATGGTCCCATCCCAATTCCTTTCGCCTTTTTTCTTCTTTGTTTTTTTCTCTTCTTTATCCGATCCGTCTTTTCAACTTTTCTCATCCTTTTTCTGATCCTTTCCGACATTTTCTGATGTCTGGTTTTCGTTTCCTCCGTCAGCTCCCACCGTCTTCTCCGCCGTATTGCCCTACCCAATCCGTTTACCCGGATCCGAACCCGCTTCCTCATCTGCCATCTCTAAAACGACGTCGTTTCTGTTGTTTTAAAAGTTTTTTAATTTATTTCTTATTTTTGTTAAAAATAATTCTAAAATAGTTTAATCACTTTTTTTATTATTTTAAATTCACTCTAAGACCAAACAATTGTTAATCATTAAAATAAATATAATATTTTACCGTTTTAATCCAGGATTTTAATTTTGAATGATTCCCGGCCACTGGGAAGCATCCATGACATCATTGTAACGACTCATGTCCAATATTTAGAATCCAAATTCGGCACCTAATGACCCCGACATCTAGTCACTATGAGGCGTCCATAACATCATTGTAACGACTCGTGTCCAGTATTTAGAATCCAAATTCGGCACTTAATGACTCCGACATCCAGCCACTGTGATGCATCCATAACATCATTGTAACGACTCGTGTCCGGTATTTAGAATCCAAATTCGGCACCTAATGACCCAACATTCCCATACAACATGGTTATATTACTTATTTTTAGATTTTAAAAGTGAAGACGGTTGGACGATGAAAGTCTCACCCCTCGAACAAAGTACGCCTCCCCTTAATTGAGGCTCGACTCTAATCCCACCCCTCAAACAAAGTACGTCTCCCCTTAATCGAGACTCGACTCCTTTTTCTTTTGGAGTCTTTTGTTCGACATTTGAGAATTTACCAATCTATTGGCACGACTAAGTTTAGGGCATGACTCTGATACCATGTTAAATAAACACGACTCTCTGCAATGGTATATATTGTCCACTTTGAGCATCATACTTTGCTTTAGACTGAGTATTCGTGATTATAAACTCATATCATTCCTTAAATTAGCCTGAGACTTTCACCCTCAGCTAATTATCATGAGTTTATAATAAAAAAATATTTACCCCTCGTGGGGAAGCTCAAAACAAACCCAGGAGAACGAGAACTTAGGCTCAAAGTGGACAAGACTTACCCCTCGTGGGGAAGCCCAAAACAAAGCCAGGAGAACGAGAACTTAGGCTCAAAGTGGACAAGACTTACCCCTCGTGGGGAAGCCCAAAACAAAGCCAGGAGAACAAGAGCCTAGGCTCAAAGTGGACAAGACTTACCCCTCGTGGGAAAGCCTAAAACAAAGCCAGGAGAACGAGAGCCTAGGCTCAAAGTGGACAAGACTTACCCCTCGTGGGGAAGCCCAAAACAAAGTCAGGAGAACGAGAACTTAGGCTCAAAGTGGACAAGACTTACCCCTCGTGGGGAAGCCCAAAACAAAGCCAGGAGAACAAGAGCCTAGGCTCAAAGTGGACAAGACTTACCCCTCGTGGGAAAGCCTAAAACAAAGCCAGGAGAACGAGAGCCTAGGCTCAAAGTGGACAAGACTTACCCCTCGTGGGGAAGCCCAAAACAAAGTCAGGAGAACGAGAACTTAGGCTCAAAGTGGACAAGACTTACCCCTCGTGGGGAAGCCCAAAACAAAGTCAGGAGAACGAGAGCCTAGGCTCAAAGTGGACAAGACTTACCCCTCGTGGGGAAGCCCAAAACAAAGCGAGGAGAACGAGAGCTTAGGCTCAAAGTGGACAAAATGTCATTTCAACCTGTTTTATCCTCGTAAAAATTTAAATATATTTTGTTAGGATAAAATACAAATTTAAAGGTATTTTTATTAATTTAGCCTGTACGTATTTTTTCTAGTGTCAGTGTCATTCCATGTCATACTACGTGATTCAAAGCTATGCAATGCAAAAATTGACACGTGTCACATTTTGTATCCATATGAATTTAAAATGAATCTTCAACATTTATTGACGATTAAATAATAGATTTGAATAAATTGGATTATTATTTTTCTTTCTTAGTGGAAACACAATAACTCCATTTCCCCCTTTTAAATAATGATATTAATTATTACTTTAAATATAGCACCTGGTATTTAAAATAATAAATGAAATATTTAAATCACAACAACTTTATAATATAAATAAATATCTTCTCAGTTAATTATTGAATATCTTGTCCCTTAATTATTTAATTGCTACCCACTCAATTGTTTGTAAAATTTTATACTCAAACCCTTAACCCAATTTAGTTTTTTAAAAAATTTATATGTGATGTGACGGATTGGTTGGGGAAGAACAAAACACGTGTTGGAAACTTTCCACTAACAACGCTTTTTAAAGCCTTGAGAGGTAACCCGAAAGGGAAAGCTTAAAAAGGAAAATATTTGCTAGCGGTGGATTTAGACGGTTACAAATGGTATCAGAGCCAGACACCGGATGATGTGCTAGCCTTCTCGTTGTTCTCCGAAGGGGATAGACATGAGGCGGTGTGTCAGTAAGGACGCTGGGCCCTGAAAGGGGGTGGATTTGATGGCGGTCCCACATCGATTGAAAGAAAGAAAGAGTGCTAGCGAGGACACTGAGCTCGAAGGGGGGTGGATTGTGATGTCCGGATTTGATGGCGGTCCCACATTGATGGGATGAAGGAAAGAGTGCCAGCGAGTATGCTGAGCCCAAAGGGGGGTGGATTTGATGGCAGTCCCACATGGATTGGAAGAAGAAAGAGTGCCAGCGAGGATGCTGACCCCAAAGGGGGGTGGATTTGATGGCGGTCCCATGTCAACTGGAAGAAGGAAAGAGTGTTAGCGAGGACGCTGAGCCCAAAGGGAGGTGGATTATGATATCCCACATTGGTCGGGGAGGAGAACAAAACACCATTTATAAGGATGTGGAAACCTTCCCCTAGCAGACGCATTTTAAAGTCTTGAGGGGAAGCCCATACTCATAAACTTGAAATGCCGTGGAATGAACGAATACTAATTATAAAAAATGCATTATTTTGGCTATGATGTGTAGTTTTCGTAGATCCTCTTTTCATTATTAACTTAATATTTTCCTAATTAAACAATAATTAATTCTTAAGCCAATAAATTTAATATTTAGCGATATGTCGTTTTTTTATTGCCCTTCTAGCTCGGGTGTTTTTATAGATGTGCCTCCGAGCCTTTTCAAATTTCGAATATTTTGGGGCTGATAGATTTGACCTTGTTCTAAGACGATAAAAAAAAAAAAAAAAAAAAAAAACAAATGTGTTTATCTCAATGTTTCTCGAGGACTCGAGTAAATGGATTTGTACTAGGGTAGATTGCAAAGTCTACTCTCGATATATGGTAGTTGTTATAATTGAAACGATACAACTTTAATAATTTGTATCGCAATATAACCGAAATTGAAAACTCTTTATATTATTATCGTGATGATGTAACTCATTGATCTAACGAAAACCATAAAAGAACACTATATGTTAGTTAAAAGTATTTAATATTTAAAATAATGTGAAATTTCAATTTATACGGGTGGGTTTGTAATAGCTCCAGCTCATTGCCACTAGATATTGACCTTCGTATGGTTTTGATATCAATCTATAACGACCTGCTTTTCGAGAGACTCGAGCCGTAGACTATTACTTACTAACTAGGAAATAAGTAAAAATGGGTAAAGTTTAAAACACTTAAACACCACCAAAATACACGGTTACAAGATCAAACTATTTAGAAGGCATGAAATACATGATTTAAAAGATAAGTACAAAAGAAAATCTAGACTCAAGTGTGATGGGACTACCTGGAGCCAATAGTTCTCATGTGCCTCCGTCTCAACCGCTACATCAAACTCCACTTGAAAAGAAAATTAAAATAGGAGGATATATAAAATATAATCAGTAAGCAGCTTGAGGTGTAAATAGCCCACGTGTGCCTAAGCCTCCATTAGGTTCCATGTGGGCTCGAGACATGTTTAATATTTCTATTATTTTTATTTATTTATTTATTTTTCTATTTGCCTTATGACGATAATGTGTTTGTTTTTGCAATTTTATGGATAGAACTCAATATGGACAACTCAAAAGTTCGTGTTGATTGGATGGGTAACCCAACCCAACTAAAAAAATTTCACAACTCAATCTAATTCTCTATTCTCGAGTTAGTTTGTCAGATTGTTAAAAAAAATTAATTTTTTAAAATTTTTTTTATTTATTGGATAAATCTTAAATAAAAGATATTAAGGTTCACTCGTAAAAACAAATCAATCTATAATCATTGTAAAAAGACAAATTCATTGTCAACAACATCAAGGAAAAATTATAATATCTTAATATAGTTCGTCATAAAACTACAATTAAATACATACATTTTTTAACAATTGGGAAATAAAAATATAAGAATAGATCATGAAATTAAAAAAATAATAAAATCAATTAACTTAAAAGAAATTATTTCTAATATAAAAATGAGAAAAATATAAATTATGATATATCTTGAGATAATAAATAATAAATAAGTTAGAATTTAGAATTATTTAAACTTTTATAACAAAATCTTTGAAATCTTTAAATATATTCTAATTTTCTTTCTAATAAATTTTATAAATCTTACAATCCATAAATTATAGTTTTAAAATAAAATTTAGTAAAATAACTTAAGTCACAAAGAGTTGATTGNAAAAAAAAAAAAAAAAAAAAAAAAAAAAAAAAAAAAAACTAATTAATTAACACTTAATTAGCGAAAGAAATAGTTAGTTAATTATTTCGTTAATCAAATTACTCATTGGCGCCCTTTGCTTTGGACCATGGAGTTTTTGCAGTGAGCGATTGCACTTTGAATCGCGCTCTGCAACTCCTCCGTTGAGGACGCGTTGCCGTAATTCGTCCTACTACTCGAATACATATTCCGAGACGATAGGATCCCGGAGTGGCTCGGCGATGACCTAATCGATGACGGACAACTCGAGGCTATGGTTCTTATTCTCGGATATCTCAAATTACCGGAAAATGAGTGCGGTACTGCTCTCGATCCGCTTTCTTTTCCGGAGTTGCTGCCTGAAAATTCAATGTTTGATGGTTTGTCCTCTTTACTAGATCTATCTGTTTTCGTCGTCCATTCCTGTTGCTGTTGCTGCTTTTGTGAATTTTTTCCGTATAACGGATTGACTTTCTTCAAATACTTCCTGAAAACTTCCTTCGCGGAGGAGCTAATTTTCTTGATGTGCGATCCGGATACAATTTGAGGCTCTGGATTGTTTTTCGTCGATTCTTTTCTAAACATTGAAGAAATTTTCGATATCCGAATCGCGCTCTGCACTCGTCGTCCTCAGTGACGGAGCTAGGTCTAGAGGAATCGCAATCGGCGAAAAGAAGAATGCCGCTGTTGAAGGAGGAGTGAGATTCGGTGGAATCGCGCGACGCGGTGGTGCTGTTGGTTTCGGAAGACGACGACGACGTTCTGGAGGAAGCGAGAATGAGCGTCCTGACCATGGAGAGGCGAGGGGAGAGATGGAGAGGAAGCAACTGGCCTTTGTAGAAGAGCTCATCGGCGGGACAGAGCGCGGTGGAGGCTTGATGAGGTGAAACAGAGATAGTGAATTCGAAATCGGATGATGAAGAGGAAGAGATAGAATGCGACGGCGATGAAGGTAACGTTTGCGATCTCGAACTTTTCGTCGTTCGTTTCCCCATCGTCTCTGCTACACGTACACACACTCACAAAGTGTGGTGATATAATGTGAACAGAAGAGTAGTAGCGCAACGCGTGAGATCAGTGAGTGAGTGACACGCGCCGCCGTGAAAATGATTAGTCGCCTTCATGGGGGGTTGGGAATTGCTCAAAACAGCTGTCAGTGGTCAATGGTGGGATTGGAGAGTCACCTAGGGAAAACTCGTTAGGGTCCACTTTAGCCCATTTTGTATTTTGTATCCTTGGTGTCGAGTATTTATAAAGAATGTTTTATTTCATCGTCCAAACCATGTGAGATCTTACAATTCATAAGTGTCTTCGCTAACATACCTCTAGTGTTTGACTCTGATACCATTTGTAACAATTCAAGCCCACTGCTAGCAGATATGTCCACTTTAGCTCATTACGTATCAATGTCAGCCTCACGGTTTTCAAAACACGTTTACTAGGGAGGCTTCCACACGGTTCTAAGGAATGTTTCGTTCCACTCTCCAACAAACTTACAAAGTAGACTTCTAAAAATTTGATACAACTCAAATCGAAATAAAATCTAACCCAATCCAATTTGTATGATTTGAGTTGGATAATTCGTGTTGGTTAGTTATACGCTCATATGAACATCTGTATTGTCATTTTTTATTATGATATTTTTAAAATGTAACAATTGGGAAAATGGAGTCGGGATAAATTAATGCATGGATAGCCGCTTTCCTCGGCCTATAAAAGTCTTATTTTGGTTCGGGACGATGTGAAATATTTTTCCTCCTTGGCCTTGTTTAGCTTATGGAGAGAAATCTCTCGTCTGTCCCTCCCCAAATGAAAATTGCTCGCCCTAAACGTGATGGGTTCCCACGAACCCTCGACTTTTTGGATTAAATGAACATCTTTGAGTTATACTCGTGAACTCTTTTCACCCATGATTAAAATACATTAAAAAAAAACTAATAACTTGTTTTTCTTTGTACGTGATTTTTTTCAGTATAGTAAGCGAAATATGATTTTTTGAATCTCACTTAAAAGGAAATAGTACATCTCGATTACTATTGAGCTAAACTCACTTCGACTTCCAGAGTTCTTGATTTCTTTTGTGATTAAGTACCTAATAAAAAAATTAACACTGTCGTCGTATGATTTACAAGTATAAATAGAATATGTAGTTTGTATTCTCATCGAGTTCGGGTTCTAAAATATATTTTTAATGTATATCGTTCGTTAAATCAACAGAAAAATATGTAAAATGAAAATTTCCAAATATGAATTGATTTGTTAATTTAAATAATTGAATTTAAAAAAAAATCCAAAATTCCATTTATGTAATTTAAAATGTAATTTTGAAGATGGGCTTTTATAGTTTATTGGCCCAATTTGTCAACCGAGCCTGGCCCAGCCCATTTTGTAGACGCTCCATTTTAGGGTTGGGTGGAAATGTGGACCCCACCGTCACGGCATCACAGGAAAAATAATTATTATTATATAAAGAAAAGAAAAAAAGAAAAAAATAATAAATAAATAAAAAGACGCTCTCATTACCCACCAAGAATATTTGGATTAAATTGAAACAGCTTCCGATTCCCTCACAATTCTGAACTCATTTTCTTCGTTGCTTCATATTCCTCTTTCCTTTGCTTCAATTTTCTCATCTCTCCTTCTTCCTTCTCCTAATCGCTACTGCAACAGGATCACGGATAAGTTTCCAGGATTCCTCTCATCTGTTTCGGTAAAAAAATTGATGTTAATTTTGGTTTTGTTATTGTTGTTGATGATTTTTCCCCTTGATTTCTTGATATTTGGCCTGGATTTGATTGTGCGTTTACGGGAGCTTGTTGATGATAGTTTTCGCGGTATTATGTGATATATGATCTGCTTTCTTCCTGGATTTTATGATTTAGACAAGATCTTGTTCCAATATGTGACGTTTGTATCCTTTAAATTGTCAGATACATGCATATGTATGTTCCTATCACTCAATTTTGTGTGAGCATTGAGAGCAAAGTTTCGTCGTCAATTGACGTAACTTGTGACCTTCATGTACCCAAAATATGTATTTGATAGGGGGCTCTCAGCAGGCAAGGTGGAGCGAAGAAGGAGGAGGGGGTTGCCCCATCTAAGTTCGTCTTAGGCTTTTCTACTTTGCCCCCTGAATTTTGAAAATTGAGAGATTATATGTTAAAGAGAAAATCGATTGTAAAATTGTGCTCCACCCTAAGAAAATTTATGGCTCACACGTCTAGGGAATTTTTTTTAGAACAAATATTTGTCATTGTCGCTATCAAATTGAACTTTTTTATTGGATTCTGTTCTTTTGTAAACTTGAGAAAAAATGGGTAAACTGTAGTGTAATGAACTTATTAACTAAAGGGGCTGTTAATGAAAGAAAGAACAGAATTTTTGAATGGTGATGCTCAGTTGTTATGTAACTTTTATTGATAAAAATAGCTTGAAGTCTTGAGTTCTCCTCTCTATTTCATCTATAGTAGTCTATTGTTCTGTCCTAAGTCACAATGAAATAATTGATACGTGCAACTCCAAATAGTAGTCAAATTTGAACGATTTTGGGTAGGGTGTTTTCTGTGCAATGTGATATTCTTACTTACCTTTTTTTTTTGTGCGTGTCTTGTTATTTTGCTCAGGAAGAATGTCTCGTGTTCGGAATTTCAGCTCTCATGGAGGAATGGCTAATGATGATTACTGGGTCACCATGAATCGATATGATGTCGGAGACCACTGTCAGAAGACAAGTAGGAGCAATTATTATGATTATGGCTATAGCCACCATTTTGAATTCTCAGGACAGTATAAAGAGCCGGTTGATAGGTCTATTTATGCGAGGCCTGCTATTTCCAACTCCATCAGGCCTCATAACTATCAGTCCTTTAAAAGGAGGAAGTTTTCTGCTTCACGTTGGGAGGATAGTGGGAGGTACCATTGGCAGGCACGGACATATGATCATGGACCTTCAATCTATAGCAATTTGGTCCACCCTCCTCCAAGATCCAACTATGATGTCTCTACATCTGCCAGCTGTAAAAGAGATCGCTCAATAATGGATGATGATGAGCCTTCTTTCATGTCCAGGGATGAGATTGAGAGATGCTCACCTTCAAGAAAAGATGGTATTGACACACTACGTGAAACACATCTGCGGTACACATATTGTGCCTTCCTTCAGAGTCTTGGTTTGCACCTTGAGTTGTAAGTAATCTAAATCTATGATAATTACTTGGTTCAGGGAATGCATTTATTTATTATTTTACCAGTAAAATTATATTTGAGGTTTCCTCTCATTTATGAGCCTTGTGGATTGTTAACACTAGTCATTGTTATTTGCAGACCCCAGACTACCATTGGCACTGCAATGGTTCTATGCCATCGGTTTTTTGTTCGAAGATCACATGCTTGTCATGATAGATTTGTAAGTTCTTTTGTGTAAAGGCTTGCAAGTGTCTAGAAGAGTAATGTTTACATTCATTACTCTTGGAATATAATTAAATTTTAGATTCTATGTTTGTTTTGTGTAAAGGCTTGGTAGTGTCTAGAAGAGTAATGTTTACATTCATTACTCTTGAACTATAATTAACTTTTAGATTCTATGTTTGATGCAAGATTAAACTTGTAAATCTATGGATTGATATCTCTGTTAATGAAATTCCTTTGGAGAGAGTAGTTCTTTATGCTGCCTACATTTGTTGCTGTTGTCAAAGATATAGATTTGAGAATTTTTCCACTATTTTATCCTCTTCTCATTCCCCCTATTCTGTTTTTTTCAATATCCCTATGTGGAACAGAAGTGCATATTTGATGATCTTTTTCTTTTGTCATCTAATTTGAGCAGAAATCATATAGTATACCAATCTAGTGTTCATATTGATTGTATCAACTTATTTTGCACCCTTGTTGCATGAGGTGATTATTTTGCATTAATTGGTTAATTTTGTTTACTCACCACTGTTTCAGTTGATTGCCACTTCTGCACTCTTCCTTGCTGCAAAATCCGAGGAGACACCACGACCTTTGAACAATGTCTTGCGAGCTTCATCTGAAATTCTGCACAAACAGGATTTTAATCTCTTATCTTTCAAGCTTCCTGTTGTGAGTATCCTCCGAATTTTCATTGTCTATTATATTCTCTTGCTTACCCTGCATGTAGCTTGTTCTTCGTGAAGTTCTTTTTTACAAAGATATTCTAGAATACAATCACATGATTTCTGAGGATAAAAAACCTTCATTTCCTCTTTTTCACCAATGTCCATATGTTTTTGTTCATCCATTGGTTTCAATATGACAAGTGATAGGACTATAATAAATAGTCCTGATAAATCGTTAAGAGTGTGATAATCACTAAACTATAGTTCTTATCAAAATCACTATACTGTTGCTTAGATACTAATCAATTTTGTTCATGATTCTTTTTTCTTTGCAAATTATAAATACTATTGTAATGACATCTTAGTATGCATCTTGAACAGGATTGGTTTGAGCAATATCGTGAAAGAGTAACGGAAGCTGAGCAATTGATACTGACTACTCTAAACTTTGAACTCAACGTTCAACATCCCTATGCTCCTCTTATGTCTGTTCTTAATAAGATAGGTCTTTCACAGTCAATGTTGGTGAATCTTGCACTGAACTTGATCAGTGAAGGGTAAGTTCATCACTTTATTTATTCCACCTGTCCATTTAATTTTAAGAAAATTAACAGGCAATATCTCTGTACCTGCAAGATAGAGATCTTGCAATTTATTGCTTCTCTGCAATTATTTTGTCCTTGCAACTGCTTACAGTAATCTTTCTGGATTGTCTAGTCTATTTAGCAAGCATGTCCTTGCAATTGTGAAAAGTAGGTCAATGATGTAACATTAAGAATTAGATTTGGGATATGTGGGTGCAAGAACCTCAATGGAATGACAAATTTCTTGAATTTTGGCGTTCATTGTGGCACAAAAGAGGATGCACTGGTGATCTTCTTTCCCTCTAGGTATCAAAATGGTGTGTCACTTGTGTCAATTATTTTTTTGTTAGAACAAGCTACACTTGCACATTTATCCTACTGTGGATTATTGATTCTTCTGGCGTGCATATAATTTGCAGGATCTATGCTAGCATGCTCGCCTATTTGATATACTTATCTGGCGGATTGATATGCTGTTCTTCGAAACTTTTGTTTTACAAGTGAAGTAAATTTAACCATGAATAAGCCCCATCAACTTGGTACTTGGTGCTAATGATTGCCAATGAGCCTACTGGATCACTTTCTATCCTTTCTTAACAAGAATATATAGTTTTCCTCCTCTCCCCGGAGCGTGCTCTCTAGGCCATTAATTTTCCTATACCTTTAAAGAAATGAAGTCATTTCCTTATGGACTTTTTGACTCAGAAAGGCCTTCGTGTGGAATTGAATCTGCTATCCATTACCTTTATAACCTAGAGAACCGCTGCCAATGATTTTGACTTTGTTCTTATTTCCCAATGACGGATGGTCAAGTGAGTCTGGTAGAGAATTTTTTCTGATCAACCTCTTTGGATGAACATCTAGCACAGAAGAAGTCACAATATGGATTTAGATCTATTATAAAAAAAGAAAAAATTGGGCTTTCTTTTCAAGATTCAAGTGGTCCATATGACTCGAATATCATGTTTAGTCACCAGGTTCTTGATGTTCCATTAGCATGCATACAAGTAAGCAGCCCTTCAATTGAAAACTTAAATTTGGGCCTACTTATGTTTGTAAGTTTATTTTCTGATTGCTGTCTATGCTTGGTGAATTATCATTTGGTATTTTCTGTTAATCATTTTGAGTCAGGGAGGGTGGAACTTAAAATGTGGCGTTACTATAACTGGTTCAGGATGGGCTGATTCAGAACAGGGATATGGGTTATCTTGATAGGCATGGAATGTAAATTGTGGAAGATCAACAAAAAATTAAAATAAAATGATTTTGGTTCTCCCCCTCCCACGGAGAGAATATAAAATGCATGCATTCTTATATAGGCGGCCAGCATGTTCTTTTCCATTACTTTGTATGCCTCATTTTCCCTTTTATCCCATCCTTGATTGATAGATATATAACTGAAACCTTTTGAACTTTATTTTTTTGAAGATGATGTTTTTTTTTTTTTCTGTCGTTTGTGTTTTGTTTCCATCGCAGTGAAACCTTAAGTTTTGTTGTTTCACACAAATGATTTAATACAATTATTTTGGGATGGTTTGCTTTTGAAATTTATTTGCTGATCTGTAAATTTTTTATGGTTTTTTTTTTCTTTTTTTTCTCCCTCTTCTCGTAGGAGTTCCATTCATTTTTGTCCTTGCACTTTCACATCTTCTTTTTTGGTGTAATCTTTGCTCCTTCTGCTTTCGGTCATTCATCTTTTAAAATCATGTAAATATCTACCTCTCTTAGCAATTTTGGAATGTTTAAGAAACCATGGTTTTTTAAACTCTGTTAACAATCATCATGTTGGACTTTCAACTTNTTTTTTTTTTTTTTTTTTTTTTTTTTTTTTTTTTTTTTTTTTTTTTTTTTTTTTTTTTTTTTTTTTGCTCGTTATCAAATAAATACCGTTTGCTTGATATTTTGGCCTCCCTGGATTTTGTAAGCTATTAAAATTTTGAAACTTTTGTGACTGTTTCAATTTCCCTCATTTTGTTTCCTATGGAGGACTGAACTCCTCTCTCTCTATTTGGCTTTTATTTTCATTAGCCTATTCTGTTATTCATGGCTGTGGAACTTTTTAAAGTATGTTGTAAAAATCCAGCACTGTTCTGTAGTTGTAAAGATGTATGTCTGGCCTATTTCATCTTGCAATGCATAGTGGATGCTTCATTATTTGAATGAATCTGTAATTTTCTTTGTTCTGATTTATATATTGACCTGTCATTTTATATGTTATGATTTTAGGAAATCCTGAAGGTGTAAACTTTTGAAATATTCAGTGACATCAAGGTTTTGCATTCAATTTGTTGTACTTAGAAATCGTGAATTTTAATTCCACTCAGGTGATGTTTGTTTCAATTTATATCATCATTAGAATCACGATCATGAAATAAATGTGATCTTCTTGCTTGTGTAAAGGTAGCATTGTCCATAGAAACTCCACCTTCTCCTGCCCACCCACCAAAATAGAGAAAAACGATGTCCTACCCCCAAAACCGAGCAAAATTATCTTTAAGTTACAAACATTACAATAGATGCAACTTTCCATGGAAAGGCAGTTTTGTCAGTTGAAACCATGTCCTGGCCTAAAGACTCGGAGCAAATTGCCTTAAATCAGAGCAACTTTCCATAAATCCGAGCTCTTCACTACAGAGTACTGACAAAACAACTCATGCTGATAACAGAAAAATGTAATGAACAGTCCAGTACATCTTTATATACGCACATGTAATATATATGTGTGTGTGGAACATTTATATTTTCTTCTCATGTGTATTTTGTACAACGGTGGGAATTTTGGGTTGTATCTGTAAGTGGGGTTAGCTTGCATGCTTTCAAGCACGATGAGATGAGAGTGCTTGATGACTATCCAGTACAGATCAACATTTACGTCATTTAAGCTGAAGATGGTGGGTTGCTTTGAGAAGTTTGATTGTTTGCAATATGCCACAACCTCCTGTCTTTTAGTTTGGGTTGCATTAGTCTCTGGAATCAAAAGCCTCTGCTGCCAAATTTACCTGGGAGTCTGATGTATTCTGTGTATGGGGTTTAACATATATCATATGATAATGATATTATCGGCACTCTTCCAGAGATTCTTGGAAATATTCTACCTGAGTTGCTGCTTTTTAGTTGGTAAGAAAAAACGATTTACTTTTATTCATTTGAAGTGAATGCTTGAAAGTTACTTTGCTCCTACTCTTAGTTTTTATTGTTATATACAATTGTGTATTTGGAGCTGATGTAGTTTTTTGTTTTGAAGTACTGTTAGACATTCCCATCCTATTTAGTAATGGACTCAGATGGTTTGTTTAACTGTTTGATGCGTTCTTCAACAAGTGATGGTGGTTGTGGCAGTTGTATGCAAGGCTGATATGTGGTTTTTTTAGGCTAAGGAGCTCACTCTGGCTTCAGTTTAAGCCCCATCAGATAGCTGCTGGAGCTGCATATCTGTCTGCCAAGCTACTGCATGTGGATTTTGCTCCTTATCAAAATATCTTGCAAGAGTTCCAAGCAACGCCTGCTATTCTCCAAGGTACCTTGAAGAACTTCTGAATATTTTCTCACGTCCTATTATGTGATTGCTTTAAAAATTAAGATAACACTAACCATTTCTTCATTTTATTTTCACTCCTAAAAACCTGTGTTCAAGTCTTAGCCACGTTTATAGAGCAAAAAGTAAGCCTTGTTTGAGATATCATCTTTTTTCTTCAATATGTTTTTATTATTGAAAGATGTTTTCTATAGTTATGATCACGAGTTCAAGATTATATTGTAGTTGGAAAGGATAGCTTACAAGTGGGATTTTAGTAGAGCAAATTTAATTATGAGAATAAACATATGATCCATGGAAATAAGCTATTGAAAAGTAGGAGAAATTCTCTTAGAAAGATAAGTTACTACCCATATTTGTTGTAGAAAACAGAATATTAGTTTTGAAAACAATCTCTTGAGCCCAACCTCTGGGCATGGGCTTTGAAAGGATAGAATTTTGTGGGTATAATATTCTTGTTTTAGTTATTCAGGGGCTTGTTTTAGAATCTCAATGTTTGTCTTTGAAACGAAGCTCCCAAGTTCTGACGTGGTTTGTTTTTCACTCATGCTAAAATGCAGATGTGGCCCAGCAGTTGATGGAGCTTTTCTAAAGTGAAAGCTCGATAATGATGAAGCTTAGTCCGGTGAAATGATGTGCAATGATGGTAAACATAACATATTTATGAGATTTTACGTCAGTCTTAAATGGTTAAATCCTGACAGTTGCCTTAGGTTATGTAGTGACTGTTGGTAGTTTTAACATGAATTGTTCTCAATTCATTTCCATGTGCAAAACTGTGGTTTAGAAGTAATTTAGGAAGACCTGTATTCAATTGGCGAACGGATGGTAATACGAAAATGCTCGCTTCTGCTCTGCTCTGCTCTCTCTCTCCTTTAAATGTCATTGGCTTTTGATTCCTTTCTTTTTTTCATTTAAGTCGCTCCGTCATACATCTATTCCATAATGTTAGAATAAAGCACGGTGTCTAGATAGGGGTAAATATCAAGCATAGCTCAATTATCTTTGACAAGGAAAAAAAAAAAGTTAAAAGGTTCGTTGAATTTGTAACGGACTTGTGATATTGTCTCTTTGGACTTTTCCTTTTGGGTTTCTTCTCAAGGTTTTAAAATGTATTTGTTAGGGAGAGGTTTTCACACATTTTCTCTCCAATTGATGTAGGACTTCACAATCCCCCTTAGGGTCAGCGTCTTCCCTGTCATAGATATCATTTGTAACAGCCCAAGTTTTTTTTTTTTATTTTGGGCTTCTTCTCACGATTTTAAACTCTTATGGGCTTCTACTTTCACTCCTTTATAAGATGTGTTCTCTCCTCCTTTCACACTCTTATAAGATGTGTTCTCCCCTCCAATCGACGTGGGATGTCACAGATCTTTACTTCACATAAAAGTGATCGCATTGTGCTTTAAGCGATCACATGTACTAAAAGCTCATACAAAGTTGTCACAGTGTTCCAGGCAAGTTACAATCAACCAAGGCCATGATTTTGCAACACCTCTATTAGTAGGTTGTACCTATATTCCCTAGGCATAGTCAACCTACCGACTATCATCATCTTGTTGTGTAGCGTTTTCCTTTGTTCAAGATTGTAACCCAGTAGAGAAATTCTTTTCAAGTGCGTGAAAATTCATTTCATATCATCCTTGGAATATTTGATAAGGAGTGGCATGCATATAGTTTCACAGTAAGCCACCAGTTTTTGAAGCCATTGAAGCAGAGTAAGAAAAGATAGCAGACACAAAGCTTGGCAATTACAAACCCAAATTCAAGGTAGCATATCCAACACTGCGTGATAACGCCCTCTTTGAATTCTTTATTCTAAGACAACGAGTTGCATTCATAAACAACTTGATCCCTTTGAATAACGAGCTAATGTCATGGACATTTCACTTTTTCCAAAGTAAAGTCGTAAGTGGAGCTTTAATGAAATTGATAAGAACTTCTCTATCTTTGACCATTAATTAGATATCGATTATTATCTTGAAAGAAAAAAAAAAAAAGACTATCGACAGAAATTTAAACTTTCAACCTGTTATACGTCGGTTTGAATAATTTTTATTGATTTTATTATGGGTTGACTTGAACGGTAAACAAATAGCGTTTTTATTCTTGAATTTTCAAAATATTTAATTTAGTCCACTCACTCAATAAATACATTTAAGATTAACCATTTGGCTATTATATTGCCACCTATCTTCACTTACTTAAATCTCGTCTCCACCAAGCTATGTAGTTTTAATACGTGGGTAGCATAATTTGTTAAAAGCAAAATAAAGATAGTGGGCCAAAACGGAGGTCTATTTTTATGATATAGAAACCAAAAATAGAACGGACTTAAAGTTGTAAGAACTTGAACTAGTTTAAAATCACTTATTATTTTTTCCAAAATTAAAGGGTTGATATTTTAACACAAATTTGAAATGGACACCGAAGAGTTTAGTAAACCTGGTAGACACGTTTTAAAATTACGTACCAACATAAAACCTAGCTACGAAGCTTATAATTGTATCAAATAAACCGCTAAACTTTAATAAGTTAATCAATTTAGACCATCCATTTGAAAATCGTCTGTGCATCAACTCCCACACGTGTAAGCATCTCTAAATCGATATTTTTTTAATTGTTGAATTTTTAATATGAAATTTATTTTATGAAAATAATAAAATATTTGTATTATCTAAAAATTCTTAAATTTTTAAAACATTATTTAATAAAATTCCGAAATGACATTTAATAAATTTACGAACTTTCAACTGCGTATTTATATTATCTCATCATATTAAAAATTAGTTAAAACAAAATTAAAAATGGAAAATGGATTGAACACTTTAATATTTAAAATAAAAATAAAAAGAAAAATTAACCAATGATTCAAAGCAGTGGAGAACAGAATTCTTTATCGGTGGTGAGTTGTTTGATTTGTAGTTTATGCCAAATCTTAGTTCTCAAATCTAATTTTTACTTCATTTTGAGTTCGATTGAACGCAAGGATTCAGCCATCCACAGACATACTTGAATCCCCAAGTTCTTCAGCTTCAATCTCCTTTATAAGGATCCTGATTCGCGATTTTCAGGGGGTTCTTTCCTCTGGATTTCTTACTTTTCGTTTTTAAACCCGTCCCATTATTTTGCGGCTGTCCCGATTTTCAATCCATAGTAAATTTCGAGTTTTTGAGTTTGATCGTACTCAAAATTAGGGTTCATTTGAGCTGTTTTTGGATTGGATCTTAGTCGATAGACCATGCTTTCGAATCAGCTGCAGAATGGGATGGATAGAGCAAAAAGCATGTGGTCTCGTCTTCCGGACACCGATGAAAATGAGGACGACCTCGTTAGCTTCTTGAAGAAGAACGATGGGGGCGGCGTCGAAAGCCTTGATTACGAGGTCATCGAGAATTATGCTTACTGGGATGAACAGGTACTTTCATTCTGTTCTGTTTCTGGTGATCTTTGAGTTTTAATTTTATGGTTGGGCCTGCATTTATCTTGGATTACTTCAATTGTTCTTGTGATCTGTTGGAAAATAATTCTTTACTATGAAATGGGGCTTCAGCGGATGCTGTTTTTGTGCTTCTCACGATGTGCTTTTGGTGTTCTGTAGGCGCAAAGAGGAAGATTATTTGTTGGCTATAGTGTGGTGGTTAAGTGGCTGTATGCTTTGTTCATTGGCATTGGTATGATGACAGCTTCCCTTTACCTGAACAAAAACTCCATGTTTACAAAGTGCATACATTTTGTTTATAACGCATAATATGTTATCTATCCATAAATTATCGATAAAATAAGTGATTTGTGTGGGTAATACGATCCTTAGTTTAGTTGTGACATCTTGATCGAGGTTATAACGTGATGTTTAGTAGTTGTTGATAAACGGAGTGAACTAGAAGGCATTCGAACTGAAAGCATTGGACATTTCATGGTTTTCTTTTTGCATAATTTAATTCGACGGTGTAAAGCATATGGTTGTTTTTCTTGTTGTGTCTAGTTAACGACTTCTCTTGGCTGCGTCCAGGCACAGGATTGGCTGCAGTTTTCATAAATATGGCTGTTGAGAACTTTGCAGGCTGGAAATTTTCATTGACATTTGCTCTAATTCAGAAGTCATATGTAGCTGGTTTTATAGTATACTTAGCCATCAACTTGGGTCTAGTGTTTTCATCTGTATATATAGTCACTCATTTTGCTCCTGCAGCAGCTGGATCTGGCATACCTGAAATCAAGGGTTATTTGAATGGTATGTCATATTATTGATGGCTCTTCGCTTCCATCCTTGGTAAAATTAAAACACATTGTTTTTGGGCATTTGAAAGTATCTCTTTTGTTCTAATGAACAGGAATTGACATTCATGGTGTCCTTTTCTTCAGAACCTTAATCGGAAAGGTACCGTTGTACCCTACCCCTCATTGCTGGAAATTTCTGCAGATATGTTCTTAAAGTTTTCTCATTTTTTTTCTTTTCGTAATCTTGGTATATGTCAGATATTTGGAAGCATTGGTTCGGTGGGAGGTGGATTGGCTTTAGGCAAAGAAGGACCGCTTGTACATACGGGCGCCTGTATTGCTTCTTTGCTAGGACAAGTAAGCCTGCATGAATTTCTTGTCGTAATATTCTTATGACAATCAATATCTTCACAATCCAATGAGAAAGTAGATTTTATTAATCCATGTTTGATTCAACTTGGTTCGTATTTTCATTTGTCTATTAATGTTTATGTCCCAATTACGGCCGAAGTTGTATTGTTATTCCATACTTGTCTTAAACTTTGGTGTCGTGGCTGTTTGGTATCCATTTGATATTGAGACTCATTATTCAATACTTTAATTCATGATGTTCAAGTCTCTGACTTGGTTGATCTATGGAAATGAAATATGTCCGCGTGCACCTACATACCGTCAGTATTTGTGAGATCCCATGTCAGTTGCGGAGGAGAATGAAACACCCTTTATAAGGGTGTGAAAACCTCTCCTTGGCAGACGCGTTTTACAAACCTTGAAGGAAATCCGAAAGGGAAAACCCAGATAGGACAATATCTGCGGTGGGCTTGGGTTGTTACAGTTTTCTTACTTGAAAGTTGTGAAATCATTAGTGTACTTTAGCGGAATTTAGGGTAAAGTTATTATTTGCAATAGACAGGTTCCGGAGTTGAATGGACAAAAATGAAGAAGTTCGGCTTCTTTTCATTTTTTCCTTTTTTGGAATCCCTGCCTTTTGTGTTCATTCAAAACTCACATGTTTGTATGTAGTAGAGGGATTGACATTGGACCCTGCTAAAATCTGTGTGAATATCCTAAATAGGTCATGTCAAGTGGTTGTGACCTCATTACAGCCTTCCACCAACGTATCCTATGAGTTAAAAAGAAAAATCCTTTGAGATGAATTATAACTGCATGGTTAGTGCAAATAATGATTTCTTGTCTTTAATTTTGAAAACAGGGTGGATCTGGTAAATATCATCTAAATTCCAGGTGGTTACAAGTGTTCAAGAGTGACCGGGATCGTCGTGATCTTGTAAGTTATTTTTAGCATTTCAATTTACATTCTAGCTCTCCACTTTTCTAAATCAAGTCATGATTTAATATTACTTTCTGCATGATTTAATACACTTTGCCTAATTGTTATTTGTCTTAATTTTACATATTGGACTTTGAAGAACTTAAGCTTTTAATGGTTTTTTTTTTTTTTTTTTTTCCTTTTCTCATTTGTTTATGACTTATAGTATTAGAGGCTGTAGAGGCAAATAACCTAATTGTTCTTCCTTTTTTCGTTAACAATGAAAGGTGACATGTGGGTGTGCAGCAGGAGTTGCTGCAGCTTTTAGAGCTCCAGTTGGTGGTGTATTATTTGCACTGGAAGAAGTAACATCTTGGTAAACACATTTCTTCCTCTCAACATGCTTGAAGGCTGACTTATGTGGTGATAGAATGTTTCTTTCCTCTTTCTCTGTTGATTTATGGGCAAAATAATCTTTTGATATCGTTTTAGTTCGGGTTGGAGTCAAAACACCTGCAGGGTGAAAAGCAATAATTTATTAATCTACAGGGGTTAGGTTGTTAGTTCTGGAACTATAGGGACANAAAAAAAAAAAAAAAAAAAAAAAAAAAAAAAAAAAAAACTAACCCAATCTATGTGAATTTTGTATTTGACATTGAAGGTGGAAGAGTCAACTTTTGTGGCGTGTGTTTTTTACGTCTGCTGTGGTGGCTGTTGTGGTGCGTGCAGCGATGGGATGGTGTAAGAGTGGGAAGTGTGGCCATTTTGGTTCTGGTGGTTTCATAATATGGGACATATCAGAGTAAGGTTTATAATCTATTCATGCCTTCTATGCCTATGTCTCCTTTGAATTTTTAGCTGCTAATGGTTATACTTTTAGTGGCCAAGAGGACTACTCTTTTGGGGAGTTGTTGCCTATGACTGTGATTGGGGTTATTGGAGGCTTATTAGGTTGGTAATTTAGTCGTACCTTTTTGGTTGGCTTAGCTAAATTTCCAATTCCAAGGATTAGGTTCTATGTTCATCCTTTTGGTTATTCGTTTAGGAGCACTATTCAACCAGCTTACTCTTTACATGACGTATTGGCGACGAAACCATTTGCACAAAAAGGGGAACCGAGTTAAGGTACGCAAAAGTTTAATGATGATTTATGTCTATTATTTCTTCAGCCCCAATTACTTCAATTTTTCTCCCTTGAAAAATTTCAGATCATTGAAGCTTGTCTCATCTCGGTATTAACATCAATTATTTCGTTCGGACTACCACTTCTAAGGCAATGTACTCCATGCCCCAAATCTGATCCTGATTTGGGTAATGAATGCCCAAGGCCTCCAGGGACGTACGGGAATTATGTCAATGTAAGAATCAGTACTGCTTGTCTTTTGTTGTTATTTTGCGATTATTGTAATTTTCAATACCAATCCCATATCATTTAGCTGGAGCTAGGCACACTTGGAGTTGCTTGACATAAATCTGCCTGTTTATTACCCTTTTTTTTTCAGTTTTATTGTAGCAAGGACAATGAATACAATGACCTTGCAACCATCTTCTTTAACACCCAGGTTTTTCTTTTTTCTTTGTTCAAATTTATGCTGATCTTTTCCATTTCTCTATAATATTCTTTTTTACCTTCTTGATGTCGCTAAATTTATTTTTCCAGGATGATGCCATAAGGAATTTGTTCAGTGCAAAAACGATGCATGAATTCAGTGCGCGGAGTTTATTGACCTTTCTGGTAACGTTTTTCACTTGGTTTACAGCATAACTTTCTTTGTTCACATGTTCTTATTGTTGTACTGTTTCTTATTTTCATCATCTTACTGAAAATCCCTTCATTTTAGAATTAATATAGAATCACTAAGTTGTGCTATGTTATTAGGAACTTGATGATATGATTGTTTTACAATATTCCATCCATTCTTCTACTTTTTCAGGTTATGTTTTATACTTTAGCTGTCGTGACGTTTGGTACTGCTGTACCTGCTGGTCAATTTGTTCCTGGTATAATGATTGGATCTACGTATGGACGTTTGGTTGGAAAGTTCGTGGTTAGTTTCTACAAAAAGCCGAACATTGAAGAGGGAACGTGAGTCTTTGCTTATTCTATGAATATTCTAGTTTAATAATTTAGATGTTATTGAGAGAATGCTGGCAAACATGCAATATCAGATAAAACTATGGGGGTCATTTTCTTGTTAATAAAATTCATGGGAAATACAAGATTTTGGTGAGGCACTCTTGACCAAGTTAATAGGGTCAGGATATACAATCTTTCTCTAGCTAAATCCATTCTAGAAACAAACTGAATTCCAGTGAAAAGGAGCACAAAAGGGTAGACGAACTTTTTCGAGGGCTCATGGGGCTTACAGAAAAATACTCGATTGACAAAAATCGTAGACGAGCTTTGAAAATAAAACTTATGGTTTCGGGTAACACAAATCAAAAGTTAATCATTGGCAAATGAAATCATGAAAGATCCAATCTTACTTTATTGTATCTTCATGTGATAACAATCTTTAACGTTCTTCCAAATCTTACTGGTTTTCTAGATATGCTTTGTTGGGTGCTGCATCGTTTCTAGGAGGCTCTATGCGAATGACAGTGTCTTTGTGTGTCATCATGGTTGAAATTTCAAACAATTTGAAGTTTTTACCTCTCATAATGCTTGTCCTTCTGATGTCCAAGGTAAGTCAACGTATATGTATATATATTCATGGATGCATGTGAAAGTTTCTTATTTATATAAACACTTCAGGCTGTTGGTGATGCCTTTAATGAAGGCCTCTATGAAGAGCAAGCCCAGTTGAAGGGTATTCCGTTACTGGAATCGAGACCGAAGTACCAGATGCGGAAAATAACAGCAAAGGAGGCCTGTGGAAAAAGGGTAATCCTTGCGTATTCCTTAAACTCCTTTTGTATTGAGTACAGAGTATTATCCAGGCAATGATGTTTCATTGGAGCCCATGCAAAAGAAATATGCTATACGAAAAGGAAAAATAAAGTTTTGCGTCGAGTATATGCATGGAGGACGATTTGTGTGGTTTAAAATTGTGAGATCTCACGTGAGTTGGAGAGGGGAACAAAACATTCCTTATAAGAGTGTGGAAACCTCTCCTTAGCAGACGTGTTTTAAAACCGTGAGGCTGACGGCGATACGTAATGGAAGTAGACAATATCTACTAGCGGTAGGTTTGAGCTGTTACAAATGGTATTAGAGCCAGACACCAATGGTATACCAGCGAGGATGCTAGGCCCCCAAGGGGGGTGGATTGTGAGATCCCACATCAGTTGAAGAGGGGAACGAAGCATTCCTTATAAAGGTGCGGAAACTCTCCCTAGCAGACGCGTTCTAAAACCGTGAGGCTGACGGCGATACGTAATGGGCCAAAGCGGACAATATCTGTTGGCGGTGTTGGCCTGTTACGAAAATAATTGAAATGAGTGGCTTACCTATAATTTTTTTTTCTTATAATGTGTATAGTATTAGATTCTTCCTTGCCAATACACTGTTTTCTCTATTTGTAGGTCGTCTCGTTCCCCCGCGTTGTTAAGGTTGCTGATATTGTTAGTATTTTACGGAGCAACAGACATAATGGCTTTCCTGTGAGCATACCTAAATTCTTCTTTTTCTTCTCGTCTATTAACCGATTCTTAAGGCTGTGCTTCTTTGCCCCTTAGGTGATCGATTACTCTCGAAACGGAGAAACACGTGTCATTGGACTAATGCTTAGAAGGTATATAGGCTGAATTGATAACCAACACAATCTTTTTAATGATTGAAGCATCCCAAAAAGCCTTACTGTATGATTTTTGATGCAGTTACTTGTTAGGACTACTGCAGTCCAAAGTAGATTTTCAGCACAGTCCTTTGCCTTCTGATCCAAGAGGATCCATGCCAACCAGGTAAATGGATACTCGATCCGAGTCCCGAGACTATAATGGACGGGTTATCCTCACTTTTCCATCGAGTTCTGACTCGTTCTTTTGGAATTTTCAGGCATAATTTCAGTGAGTTTGTGAAACCTGCTTCCAGTAAAGGAATTTCTATTGATGATATCAATCTTAGTTCAGAGGACTTGGAAATGTACATTGATCTACTCCCCTTTTTGAATCCATCTCCATATATTGTCCCAGAGGATATGTCTTTGACAAAGGTATTTGCTTGATTATTTTGTTTGGTTTTATGTTATTCATCATTTTTGAGGGAATTGTGGTTTCCGTAATCGTCGTATCTTGCAATGTCATAGGTATATAATCTTTTCCGGCAATTGGGTCTAAGACACGCGTTTGTCGTTCCCCGTCCAGCAAATGTGGTCGGTTTGATCACTCGAAAGGATCTGTTGATAGAGGTAGTATAGTCACCTTACCACATTTAATATTTCAAAAACACGTCTCGACATTAATAAGATACAAACACCTCGATGCAGGATAGCGAAGATTCGGATGCTATGGAGCTACAATCGACTAGTGTAAGGTCTCTGACTCTCTATGATGCTTTACTTATCTCATAAAACGATGCATCTATTCGGACTTCCGAGATTGTAATGCGATGCTAACGCTTCCATTTAGATTGATTCTTACGTTTTTAGTCACTTTAGACGCTGTCAAAACGAGTTCATCATCTAATGTGCCGAAACTGTATAATCTCTTCAAACTCAACTTATTAATCTTGTATATCGTTACGATGGCATGGCAGAGCTCGGCGTCGAGATAGAAGTATACATACAACGAATGGGGATGTCGAGAGCCCACTTCTTAACGGACTTTTGGTCAATAACGCAGACGGCTGATGAACATCATGCAGCAGCTGCCAAGATTAATATGGTCAGATTACTACTAGTTTATGATGCTTTTCTTCATATTCCCATTAGGAAATATATTCTTTATTGTTTGCTGGCTGGGATTCCAATCCCAAACCAGGTAGATATCTAAAGAACAGAGCAGAACAGAGCATTGTATTATATCATAGATTGTAATGATAAGAGTTGGCTTAGTTTATTTTGTTTATGAAAGCTTCAAACTTACGAAAACGTATGTATAGACGACGTAAAAAGAGACCTCGATGACGAACTATCACTACAAAATGGCTGAAATTTGTTGTACAAAAAAGACTGCAACTTATTGAATGGGAAGGGCTTGGCCAGTGCCCGTTTAAGCAATCGCTAGAACGGACAAGGCCGAAAGCAATAGCCAAAAGCCAGCGCCAAGGCGCGGGGCAGTGGCTTTTGGTGCTTGTGTGGCGGGTGTATGTGCAAGGGGGACGGCAGGGGAGGCCAAGGCAGAGGGCTCTGGGGCAACGGTGGTGGAAGCGAGGCGTTGGACGTTAATGTCGACCTTCTGGCCGGCCTGGCAATGGCCGGGAACACCGCAGAGGAAAAAGTGATGGCCTCTGGTTTGAATGGTGATGGTGTCGTTGCCGGAAGAGTGTGTCTCTATGGGGTCTGAGACATTGCATGATTTGTACATCCCATGCGTCACTCTCATTACGTTGTGGAACTTGGCGTTGTACTCAAATACTGAAAAACAAACTCATCATTTCAATCATTTCTTAAAAACCCGTCAATTATTCGATCGGACCGCTATAATGAACCCGAACTTGGCGTTCCACTCAAATACTGAAAAAACAGACTCATCCCCGTAAATTATTCGATCTCAAAACCCGTAAATTATTCGATCGGACCGCTATAATGAACCCAAATTCCCGTAAATTATTCGATCTCAAAACCCGTAAATTAATCGATCAGACCGCTACAATGAACCCAAATTTGACGCTACAATGAACCCAAATTTAAAAATCAAATTTACGTTAAAATTTTCAAATTCATGTAAAATAAGCTTTTAAATCTTAAAAAATTTCTACTCATTTCAAAACTTTAAAAATTGTTTGATAATGATCGATCAAAATTCGACATTATTTTATACAAAATTAAAAATTCAATATCTTATTATATACAAAGATTAATTTTATGTCTAATAATTCGTTAATTATTTTTTAAATAATATTTTTTTACCTTTGAAGTTTAGAAGCCACTAAATTAGTAATTTAAGACTAAAAATGAAATTTAAGAAAGTCATAGGCAAAAATAAAATAAAACAAAATATATTTTTGACTTAATTTTGAATTTTAAAAGGAATTAAAAAAAAAAAAAAGAGGAAGGTTTGTGGGAATTATATCATTTTAAATTTGTGAAGTGGTGTAAATCATAATGAAGGCGTGAGTGAGTGGGTGGAAAAGCTTGTACATAATGGGCCTTGTAGGGCCCATTATGTGTGGCCCACTATCACATGCTTCCAGCCCACCTAATTTCTTTTTTTTATTATTTTTTGTTTATTTTTGGAAGTTTCTTTTAGACCCTACTTCCAATCTCAAAGCCTACGACCATTCTTGTCGGAAAACCTTTAAAAAAAAAAAAAAAATTACAAATTACTCAAAAATAATTCCATTTGTTTAAAAAAAAAAATCAATATTTTTTCATAATTACAATATTATCCTTGCACTTTTACAAAATTTTAAAACGAGAATATTTTTAAAAGAAAAAAAAAAGTAAGAATTATTTTTATAATTAAACCCATTTTTTCCTAATTTAAAAAATAATCCTTATTTTTAAAAAAATAAAAATTTGGGCAACAAAAAGGCATGAAACGAGAAAATCATGAAATGGGTTTTTTTTTTAATGATCCAAAAAATTCAATTTCCGAAATAATAATAATAATTAAGAAAGGAATTTAAAAAAAAATTTGATAAATGTTCATATGAAACTTACCGATGACATCACCGGGCTGGAAAGTCTTGGTAGCAGCCCACTGCTTGTAGTCGACACCGCCGATGGTGGTCCAGCCGGCGGCGTCTCCAACCTTATAAACCGCCGCGACCGCCGGCTCCAGCACCATGGTCATGACGACCACGAACACCGCCGCCGTCACCGCAACCGCTCTCTCCGCCGCAAAACCCATTTTCCGGCGGTTACCCTCTCAAATTTCAGTTGGCTGAAATGGGTTTTTGAATTTAAGATGGAAACTTAAAAAAGAGTATGCCTTTACCATCTCAATTTATATAATCTCCCTTGAACTCTAGTGGGTTCTTTTACACTTTTTTTTATTTTTATTTTTATTTTTTTAAAAATATTTTTCTATTTTGAGGTGGACCCATTTTGGTCATTGGATCTTAGAATCTAAGAAACAACGACTATTTAAATATTTCCTTTTTTTTTCATTTTATTTTAATTCTAATTTTAAATTAATAAAAATATCTATCAATTTTGCACTCTCCAATATATATATATATATATTCAATTTTAAAAATTTTAATAATACTCTAAACTTTAAAAAAAAAATACTATTATTTTTTATTTATAATTTTATGGATATTTTTTAAAATATGGTATGGACGTAATGATATTATAAAAAAAATTGAAAAATATTAATGAAATTTTTTAAATTTTAGATATATTTTTAAATAAAATATTGAAGGCTATTATTAAAATTTTGAAGGATTAAAAATATTTTTAATAAAATATATAAAATTGAGAGGGGACCAAAATTAATGAAGCTTTATTAAATTTTAAACCATATTGTTTAATTAGGTCATGATAATTTATTTGGATCAAAAGAAGGAAAGCATTTAAATTCAGCTCTTGGATCTTTCACAACAAATTAAAAAGGAAATAAATAAATAAATATATTTTTATTTTTATTTATTTATTTATTATAAACTTTTCTTTTGGTCATTAATGGTTGGAGTTTGAAGAACTTCAAAGGAAAGAATGGAATGTTTAAGCCTTGCTGGTAAGTTGTTAGCGCGTCGGGTATGGTACCATCGACTACAAACTCGTCTCTACAGAACTTTTCGACGGCTAAGAAATTTAATGTTGTTTTTTTTTTTTTTTCTTTTGTCCAAATAACCACGGTTTGATCAGTATTTCGTATCACCATCCCGGGAGGTATAAATAAAAATAGTATTTGTTCGTTTGGTACTCGGTCGATGATATGAAGTTTGTAATACTTTTTTCACGGGAAATGTTAATTTGGTAAATAACTTTTATTATTTATTGGGTTAGTTGTGAGAGATGATGAATAAGGTAGATATTACATCATTTGCAAATAGGGAACGGACAAAACGTATATAGTGATCAGAAGCAAGGAAGATTATAAATTTATAATTAAAGACGACATTTCCGTAATAATGAATTTTGAGTGAATGTAAAAACACGTCGGTATAAAGCAACGAGATCATAGTGGAGTTAGGTTATGATTATAGTAGAGTTGGGTTGATTTCAGATGTTAACGGGTTCTCGTAACATTAAATTGAATTGAATCGAATTTCAAAATATATAATTTTGCGTATGATACAATTATATACGCATATTTTTTTATTATTTATTTTTTAATATATATTACTCGTAGATGTTATAGCCGCTATTACTTTGTTTGAACTCTTTAAAATAATTTTTAGATATTTAGAAAGTAATTTTTTTAATATATATTGAAATTAAATGGTAAATTTTAATTAAATGTTTAAAAATAAATAGACATACTTTAAAAACTAACATTTTGAAGCCAAATGAACTCAATTACTCGACCGAACCCAATCTAAAAAAATTATGGTTTGATTCAATATTCATAAATGACTGCGGAGAGGAAAGGTTCCTTTTTTTAAGGTGCTCCCGTGAACCGATCGAGTGAAGACGGGGTGAGGCTTGTAACTCAGAGGATTAGAGCACGTGGCTACGAAACATGGTGTCGGGGGGTGCGAATCCCTCCTCGCCCACAACCGACCAAAAAGGGAAGGGTTTTTCCCTCCAGGGGTAGGAAAATCATGATCGGGATAGCGGACCCAAAGCTATGGAACTTGGGTGTGGGTCTTTTGTCGAAATGGAATGGCCTTATCTTTTTATTTTTTCTTTTTCGTTAATGGGTTAAGGGCNTTTTTTTTTTTTTTTTTTTTTTTGTGAGATCCCAAATCAATTAGAGAGGAGAAAGAGTGTCAACGATGACGCTGAGCCCCGAAAGGGGTAGACATCAAGCGGTGTGCCAACGAGGACGTTGGATCCCAAAAGGGGTGGATTGTGAGAACCAGCATCGATTGGAGAGGACCAGTGAGAACGTTGAGCCCTGATGAGGGTGGACATCGAGCGGTGTGCCAGCGAAGATGCTGGGCCCCAAAGGGAAGTGGATTGTGTGATCCCACGTTGATTAGAAAGGGGAACGAATACCAGCAAGGACGTTGGGTAAGGGGGTGGATTGTGAGATTCTACATCGGTGGTAGATGAGAACGAAACATTATTTACAAGGACGTGCCTCTCCCCAGCAGACGCATTTTAAAACTTTAAAGACAATTAAATTAGGTTTAAAGACAATCCAGCTAAAGACACTCATAATTTTATATTAATAAAAAAAAAAAAGATTTTATAAATTTATTTTTAACATTAAATTCTAAACAAATTACAAAAGTGAATTAAAGTCTCTATTTTTCTGTTTCCCATAACAATAATATAAATAAAAGGGAAACAAAATAATTAAAAAAAAAACAACAATATTCATACTCTTTCCCCCGCCCCAACTAACTAATAACAAACCAAAATCCCAATTTACAACTGATGCGAAACAGAATCGAACCCATTCCCATTACTCTGCCCATTCTTCACCGCCGCGCCCCGCCCATTAACCCCAACAGCCTTCACACTCTCCTCCGCATAACGACGGCGATCCTCACCGTCGTCGTCCATAAACCTCTTCCACAGCCAGTGCTGCTTCCACACCCTATCCGTCATCTCTTCGATCGGAACATTCTTGGTCTCCGGCAGCAGAAACAGAACGAACACGGACATGACAAGAACCCAGCCGGAGAAGAACAGGAAGATCCCGAACTTGAAGTGGCAGAGCATGGAGAGAAAGGCTTGAGCGATGGCGAAGGTGAACAGGAGATTTACGCACACGGTGATGCTCTGCCCCGCCGATCGTGTCTCCAAAGGGAACGTTTCGCTCGGAATTAGCCATCCCAGAGGCCCCCACGACCAGGCGAAGGACGACACGAATGTGCAGACCATTACCACCACGACGATGGCCAGCGCGTTGTGGAGATTGTTCGTATCGTCCTTCACTTTGATTCCTAAAATCACTGCGATCACCACCTGTTCATCCAATCGATTCATTTAGTTCTTAATTTCTGTTTAAAATGTTCGATTAAATTCATAATCCCATCTAATCCATTCATTTAATTTCTTGATTAAATTCATAATCCGATCTAATCCATTGATTTAATTTCTTGATTAAATTCATAATCCGATCTAATCTCCATACCTGAGAAATAAACATCTGAACTCCGGCTTCAAGCAAGAGAATCCGGCGGCCAAGTTTATCAACAGAGTAAATCGAGACGACGGTAGAAGCAACGTTAACAGCTCCGGTGATGACGGCGGAGTACAGAGCGGCGTCGTTTTTAAACCCCAAAGTGCTGAACAAAACCGGCGCGTAGAACATAATCGCGTTGATTCCGGTGAGTTGCTGGAAGACTTGTAGTGCGACGGCGATAATGATCTGCGGCCGATTCCGCCGCCTGAGTAAGTTTCGAAATGGGTGTTTTACTTCCTTTGCAATCCGGCTCGCTTCGACCAGCTCCAAAAACTCCGGTTCGATATTTTCGGTTCCTCTAATTCTTTTCAGAGTGGCTTTTCCTTCTTCAAAACGACCCCGTTCTATCAAACTGTTCGGCGTTTCCACTACTAAAAGAGCTCCGATTGTAAGTAGACCGGCCGGGACTCCGGCCAGCCCTAAGGACAGCCTCCATCCCCATCCATCTTTAATTCTGCAATTAATTTTAATTATAATTAATTTTCCAGCTCAGCATGTTATAGATGACACGTGTGATCAAAATAAAAGGAAAAAGGGAAAAAATGCTGACTTGGCAGTTCCGTAGTTGATGAGGCTGGCGAAAAGTATGCCAATGGTGACGTTGAGTTGGAATAATATATTAAGTCCGCCACGTATTCTGGTTGGTGCAATCTCCGATAGAAATAATGGCACTGCCTGTAATTAAAAATACAAAATTCATTTATTTTAAATTTTAATTTTCTTTTATTATATTTTATTTGAAAGAGTTGAATTTAATTAACCAATAGAAGGTTGCCAAATCTTGGTTTAATTATAAAATAATAAAAATTCAACACCTTCAAACAAGACAAAATAATAATATTATTAAATAAATAAATAAATAATAAAATTATAAATAATGCATGGGGAATCAAAAATTTGGCTCATTTGTTATCCATCATTTTCATCAATAAAATATCATAATATTCGACAAAAAAAAAAATTAAAAAAAAAATTAAAAATTTAAGAATCTATTAGATATTTTTGTATTTTGAAGAACGAATCTTATTTTTTAATTATTTGGAGTCACATGATTTACGAACATGGAAGATCGGACCCGTTGTTTTCAAATGATTCTCTTCGTGATATTAATTTTTAATGTGTATTATAGGTCAAACAAAATGGCTACCACTTTCGTGACTAAAAATTAGGGTAAATAATTCAGAGAATCTGACCTGATTCGCGAAACCGACACCACAACCGAGCAAGATTCTACCAATAATGAGCATTTCGATGTTTTGTGCAGCGGCGTTGAGAACGGTACCGATTATGAAAAACACGCCGGCGATCAACATGGTCGGCCGTCGCCCGAGCCGTCGTGTGGTGTAGGAGGCGAAGAAGGTGGCGGTTAATCCAGCGAGATATAAGGACGATGTGAATAGTTGAAGACCTTGGTTATCGTATTTGCAATAGTTACTATCGCCGCCCTCTTTGATTCTCCGGTGAACCACCGGGAAGAATTTTTTTAAAAACGATGGCATCGATGTTACTCCACCTAAGATTAAAATCAAACATAATAAAAATATATAAATTTAGTCTCTAAACTTTGAATTTATATCTACTAAATCGATTAATTTACTCACCGGAAACACCGACGTCGTAACCGAACATGAGGCCGCCAGTGGCGGCCATAACACAAGAAATAATGACGATGGGAGTGATTTTGGCCTCAAACTCGACGCCGCCAGCGGCGGTGGAGAATCCTCCGGCAGGCATGGTGGCGAAGAAAACAGCAAGCGAGGTGCCAAATTTGAATGAAGAAGAGACTGAAACACTTGGTTGCATCTTGCCGGCCGGGTAGCTTCGGATTTTATAGGCGACGATGAGAGAGAAAGTAGAGAGAAGCAGGTCAGAGCCGTCGCTAGGATCCTTCCACGTGGTGATTTGGACGGCTGATGTTTATCGTAGACGGCTAGTCAACACCAAATTATTTTACGGCTGGATAAACCGTGTGTGAATTCAATATTCAACTTAAATTCCAAAATATTTTCCAATAAAAAAAAAAAAATCCAATTTCCTTTTTTGAATTTACATATTTATTAATTTAAATTTTGTGGATAAGATATTTATTATATATTTTTTATGCACGCAAATTGTGATGTCACACCTTGGTCGGAAAGGAGAATAAATCACCGGTGTAGAAACCTTCCCCTAGCAGACGTGTTAGCCTCGAGGGGAAGCCTGAAAGAGGACAATATCTACTCACGATGGATCTGGGCCGTTACAAATGGTATCAGAGTCAGACAACAGACGATATGTCAGCCTTCTCGTTGTTCCCCGAATGGGGGTAGACACGAGGTGGTGTGCCAGTAAGGACGCTGAGCCCCACAGGGGGTGGATTTGGTGGTGATCCCACATAAATTGGAAAAAGGAACGCCAGCGAGGATGCTGAGCCCCGAAAGGAGGTGGAATCACCTTTTATAAGGGTGTGGAAACCTTCCCCTAGAAGACGCGTTTTAAAACCTTGAGGGAAGCCCGAAAGGGAAAGCCCAAAGAGGACAATATATGCTAGTAGTGGATTTGGGCCGTTACAAATGGTATTAGAGCCAGACAACGGACGATGTGCCAGCCTTCTCGCTGTTCCCCGAATGGGGTAGACACGTGACAATGTGCTAGTAAGGACGTTGGGCTCAAAGGGGGGTGGATTTGGTGGTGATCCCACATCAATTAGAGAAAGGAACGAGTGCCAGCGAGGAGGCTAGACCCTGAAGGGGGTGGAATCACCCTTTATAAGGATGTGGAGACCTTTCCCTAGCAGTTGAGGGAAAGCCCAGACAATATCTCCAATGGATCTGGGCTATTACACAAATATCCAAATTAAATTAAATCATAATAATAATTTTAACGGTTTTAAAAGTATAAAAACTAAATTATTTGGGATTATTTTAATTTATTTTTTATAATTAAATAATATTTCCAATGGGGTGAGTCCACGTAAGTCAAATTCAACACCTTCCATTAAATTAAGTTCTTATATTATTTTTATTTTTTTTAAAGTAAATAATTTAGTAATAACGTGGGAGAATTTTAAATTTCAGAAAAGAAAATATATAATGTGAAAGGGAATAGGAAATATATGTCGTTTCATAGATTAAAGTCTTCAGAAGCACAGGAAACGACACGTCGGTGGAAAAGGCCAAATTTTCATCTTTATTCTTAATTTTTTTTTATTAATTTGGTCAAATGAAAAACAAAAATAACGTAAGACTCTAATTATTTAATATATTTTGGGGAAATTATTTTAATTTTCAAAATTTTGATGAAAAAGACGTCGACGAGGCTGAATAGAAGACTTTTCGTGTGGATTATATATAAATAAATAAAAATAGTAAATAAATGTGTGGATTTTAATTGAGAATTTTAAAATAATTTTTCTTTTTCTTTTTATAGGTTATCCAATATTATTTACTTATATAATGATTTAAATTGTATTTTTCTTATTTTACTATTTATAGAATAATAACTTCTATTTATCCAATTAACTTCCGTATGGATAAGAACAAAAATTCGTTTGTTCACCCAATCGTTGAAAATCAATTTTCATTTATAAACGAAATAATTAAGTATATATTATTAAATTGTTGCTTTTATGACGTCTATTTAATATTATTCAGATGTTTTATATTCTTTTAATAAATTATATAAAAAATAGAAATTATCCGTTAAAAATATTGTTTTAAATTAATATTTTTAATAAATATATAAATTTTGCAGATAGAGATTGAAATAAGTGACGGAGATGGAGAAGACTTTTTCGTCTCTACTTTGACTCTTTTTTAAAGTCAAAATAATGGAACGGATATAAATAATAATAATAACAATAATTAGGTTTTGAAGCAATTAATTGGTTGGGATTAAGTAAAATCCGAAAGAAGAAAAAGAAATGTTGACTTTCAAATTTCATGTTCTCACAATATTCAGTTAGCCGCAGCCGTCGGATTCGTTTTTTGATTATACACATTAGTCAAATGTTTTTATTATTAAAATTAAATAAATAAATAAAAGAAAATTCCATGTAAAGCATAAAAAAAAAANTATTTGTGTTTTTTTTTTCTTTTCAGATAATAATAAATAAAAATACAAAAATAAGGCACCTGATGCACGTGCTTATTTTAATGGGAGTGTTTAATTTTTTTTAATATTTTTAAATAATTTTTTTTTCTTAAAAAGAATTAAGTTAATAAATAACAGATACAATAACGACTCAAATTATTATTTTTTTAGGATAAATTATCAATATATTTTAAAATTTTTAATTTTGCATCGTAATTTTTGAGTATTAAATTTTGTGTTGAATGGTTTGATAATTTCTAAACTTTACGACTCGATTAAACAGAAATTAAAAATTTAGAAATTTATTAAATAATTTTTAAAATTATATTAGAAGATTTGTAGACAGTTTTTTTATGGATAAGATTACCACGAGAAGTCAAACCAACAAGGGAAGTGGTTGGGGCGGCATGTCCCCAAGTACTTTGACTTTTGTTTCTTTGACTTCAAAAAGGCATTGTTTTTGAAACCCTACTTGGATATTGGCGACTCTTTTACCATGTTGAATATAATTTTGACTTTGAATTTTGACTTAGAACGACGTAGTTTGACTATATGAGCTCGAATTTAAAGAAACAAAAATATTATATATATTGGAGTTATGGATAAGACGGATGTTCTTATCCGAATCAGATTGACTATCGAGAATTTGTTGTGCTAATTAATTTAATGAATCAGATTAATTGTAGTTTAGATGTAAATGCGTAGATAAATATTTCGAGCATTGCATAATTGATTAATATTAAAGCGGGAAACTAGGTGGGAATGGGGAAGGAAAATATAATACTCGTTTAGTTAATGGGAAGAAGTCTCTTTGTTTCGTTCACTGTCTCCGGTTTAAACAATAAAATCTCAAATATTCATAACTTATGAGTTCGAGTCACTGTTTCTTATATGAATAGATAAGAAGTCATAACGGATTTATAAAGACTACCAACAACACTTACCAATACCGAACACGTGTCGAGGTTATTAAACTCAACACACTTTGTCTATTTATGCAAACATCACTGATGACTCCAAAACCAAAAGTTATCTTAAATTTCATGTACAGATTTTCTACGTTTATCTTCCACCACATCATCATGACATCGACAAAATGTCATAATGTGGTCAAGGTTGATCTCACTCGTAAATGGTGTAGTAACAAAACTCGATCACGTCAGTGATTTTGATTTCGATTAGGTCTATTTTGTGAAATTTCGTTCGTGGTTTCAATCAATTTATCTTCCACGAGATATAGTCGTTCCTAGTTAAACGGTAACAATAATGAAAACAAGATAGGGATAGAAAAGATATTACACGAGACTTTATATTAATCCATAAAAAAAATCAGGACCGTGTTCAATGTTTTGAAACTGCCAAGTTCTATTGAAATAGTGTGGAAAATTACAAAATTACCCTCGATAACGCTCGAGAATGATTATCGTTATTTTCCTAACACTTTGTTGTGTACCTCACTCTATTTTTGAACCATATTCTTTCTAACGTTCACGGTCGCTCGAGTATGATAATCCAAGTTTTAAAAACTAAAAAAAAAAAATTATTTTTATTATTATTATTAATTTTGCTATGAACTCTAAATAATTTTAATAAATGAAAAATGAAAGTAATTAAAATGGGAAAAAACAAACAAAAGTTTCTTTTATTAAAAAAATAGTTATAATATTTTTTAATAAAGACCAAAAAAAAAACACAAAAGCAGCACTATGAAATAAAAAAATAATAATTAATAAATACAAATCGACATGTCGGCTTTGTTACGCACAGTGGAGGCCCATCAAAAGGATTGAATCTGGGCTGTGGCCCATATGTCTTGACAATCCTGCCCCAAGCCCATTGGTATGACATGCAAGGTGAAATTCCCATTTTACCCTTTTTCACAGAAAGCAAGATTTTAGAACAAGCCCAAAATAACAACGGGCTAGGTTATGAACTAATAATCGACTTCGTTCACCCTTCATGTCGATAATAAGTTCACGGACGTATGAAAATGTCGATAAAAATTTTGAACTCAATGAACCCGAGAATCTAAAATATAATCTCGATTGCTTATGGATCAGACCTTAGGCTACTTGAAGTAACCCGAGAAATTTTTACCCGCACGATCAGACCTTAGACGATGGTTTATAAGAATATATTCGACAATAGAGAATTGATGGGAATAGGGTCGACAATTAAGTTTACCAATTATTTGTATTAGGGCATAACGATGTCCTTTATGGCGTTGCCTAATGTTTTGTCCTTAATTATCTTAAAATTCAATAATTATTTTGTACCTAACATTGAGTTATTTCTATATTTTAAAATAAATATTCGTACGAAGTCATCAATTTACATATACTTGTCTTTTATAATAAGGAAAATCATAGTGAAATCTCGTATCGGTTTGAGAGGGGAACGAAGTATTATGATAATGGTGTGGAAATATCTCTCGAACAGATGCGTTTTAAAACCACTATTCGACACGTGATGGAAAAAAACATACAGTATCTGTTAGCGGTGGGCTTGGACTGTTATAAATGGTATTAGAGTCATACAGCTAGTGATGTGCTAGCGAGAGCGCTAGGATCTCAAGGGAGGTTGGTCGTGAACTCCCACTTCGGTTGGAGTGGGGAACGATTTTTTCGTGTTTTAAAACCGTGAGGCTGATGACAATGAATTAATAAGCTACGAAAGAGAAAAATGGGAAATTCCAGAGTGGAAAATCACAGCCAAGGAGTAAATGCCACGTGTCATAGAAGTAACGGAGTACCTTCATTAAAAAGTTTTCAGTAGATAACATCCAACTACTCTACGTTTTTCCTCATTTACTCGCACGTGGTTCTTACCCACGTGGCACGTCACACGCATGAATGATTATTTTATATATAAAAAAATAAAATTCCTTTTTTGAATTTTTTATTTTATTTTATTTTGTTTTGAGCTTTGTCGCGTGCCACCACAAATTTTAAACATGATATTCATAAAATAATTCACAATCATGCCAAAGTTAGGTTTTAAAAAATATTCATATTCCAAATATTCCAAACTATTATAATTTTTAGATTATTCATTCACTTTATTTAATTAAATATATCAACTAAACAACTAACTCCCTAATTTTTTCGGTGCATAATATATATTTTATGTCAGTTAATCTATTTTTTATTAACGGTAAAAATCAATAATCAGTTTAGTTACGTTCAAATTGGTAATTATTTATTTAAATTTTGTCGATTTTTTTCTCTTATACGGAGAAAAAAGGCAATTTATTATCTTCTAATTTCATTAATTGTATTTTTAATTATATTTTGCAGTTCTATAAATTGACAATTTTCTAATTTAAATAGCATTAAGGTATATATTGTTTTCCAAAAAGAACTTTAAATAAATATATTTCTGTAAATAGATTTTTAATTCTATTATTATATAATATATAATTTACCTTATAATTTACAATAAATTGAGATATTTACATTTAATTATATAATTGTAATTTATGTTATAATTTTTCATGAATTGAATTTGTTTCGATTGTGTTTACGATAAACTATTGACCGTATCTTTAGAATGAAGTATGTATTAAAAGAATGGACGAATAATAGTAGATATGGTATGTAACAGCCAAAACTTACTACTAACTGATATTGTACGCTTTGACCCATTACGTATTGCTATCAGCTTTATAGTTTTAAAACGCGTCTGTTAGGAAAAGGTTTCGACACCGTTATAAGGTACCTTCTTCAATCAATATGAGATCTCACAATCAACCCCCATTCGGAACCCAATGTCCCCCTGGTGTCGCAATCGCAGTTTGGTGGCAGCAGACTTCAATTGTGCAGCACTCACTCCTTAGCAACAAGTGAGATATGCTTACGACCACGACCAAGCGACATATGCTTGAGCCTTTGGCCTTTGTTCAATAATAAGGTTGTAGAAAACGGGAGTAGAGAGAGTTTTGAAAGTAAGATTTGAGAAATTGAAATTGGTGTTATATGGGAATATAAGCAAAAGACAACCACAACGGCTTACTGCATATAACTATCGGGTAGAGAGAAATTGACAATTAGTCATATCCCCTATAGTACATTTTGAGACATTTCATGTGACAGGTCTAGACATGATTTTTTTCAAAATGTCATATTTCCTATAAATACAAAAGTAAAAAAACTACAACATAGAAAGACATGAAGGGTTTGACTTGTCATGGGCATGTGGCCATGGGTAACACGCCTTGGAAGAACATGACCGTGACACCTGGCACACCGCTCCGTGACTAACTCTAATACCATTTGTAACGCCCCAAACTCACTACTAACAAATATTATCCACTTCGACTCGTTACGATTCGTCGTCAGACCCACATAGCTCTTCATGCATGTTTCAATATTACATCTGAGTCTATCTAGCTAGCTAACGTGAAGAAATCTCTTCCACTTCTTTTCCCATTTCCCTGTTCGAATTCCACCCTATTTAGGGTAGGATCGAGATCAGAATCACGCAAATTACATGAACATCTATGTTCATCTATGATCAATTATTTGAATAACTATGATTTAAAATAGTAGAAACGATGTTAATAGCTACTCTGGAATTTGTTATAGAACGTTATCGTCCAGATATATTTACCATACAAAGAACTCGATTAAATATTTTTAGTAATAATGTATTTATTTCATTTTTCATTCTTAAAATGTTCTCAAATTCCAACTTATGTTTTAAATACATAAATCTTCAAAAAAAAAAAAAAAAATTCAATTTATATATTAAAAGAATGAACGGATTTATATATTTATTTTATAATATATCACTAATATTTTGATATAACGTATATATATATATATATACATAAAATTCGTGAATTCAAATACGATAAAAAGAAAATAATAATAATAATAAAAAGATTCCCTAATTTTATATTAGGAGGGTAATCAAAATTGGATGGAGCGTGTCATTAATTATAATAATACAATAACAATATATTAAAAAAATTAAAAAAAAAATCAAATATTAAGCTGTCAGAGTATTTGTCTCTCTTTTTTTTTTAAGGTTAAAACAGTAATTTAGTATGGATTTTAATTTTTTTAAAATTATAATAATTTTTAATTTTGTGATCTTCTTAATTTCCAAAATTATTTAATAACCTAATTTTTAATTTTATATCCCTAATTTCTCTATTTACCTATTTGACATTAAAAAAAAAATTAAATTTTAAAAACAAAAAAGTTTATGTTCTTGGAATTAATTTTTTTTAATAGGAGTAAAAAAAATATAAATGTAAAAAATCGAAAATTAAAATCTTTATTAAATTAGAATTAAAAAATTTATTAAATACAAAATTGATTATTAATCTTTTATAAAATTTTGATTAAAATATTTTAAGAATTATATATTCTGTGTAGCGAAAAAGATGGATACCAATGGAGGGTTAGGGCTTGGTGGTGACGGCTAGGGTTACTCACGGTTATAAACGTTGCCACGTAGGTGAAGTTGCTATCAAATTTTCACATTTTATTTACACGTGGCATTTCTTTTTAGATTAAATACAAAATACAATTCTAATTATTTTATATATTTTTTAATTTAAAAAATATTACTCGCTTTGCTAACCGACAAATTGGGGAGGGAGAGAAAAAGATAATGGTGGGCCCAGCTTACCCTTTTCCGGTGGGGTCCATTATTTCCTACGTGGCTACTCTCGTCTTACACAAAAATATTATTATTTTAATCGAGTAATGCTAACTCCACCGCCTCTTGCCTATTGACGTTGCGGAAATGTACGGGGTTGTCGAGTGGGTTTGCGTGACAGGCGTGTGAGGTTATCGTGGCCGTGATATTGTATTAGATATTTCGTTATTTACCCGCATGTGAGCACGGGAAATGGATGAAGATCCGAGGTGGGTGCTTATGCAGCAAGCGGATAGGATGTGCCCAATCATGGAATGACACGTGGCTAGAGTAATTTGTTTGTCTTTTCCTTTTTTTCCTTTTTTTTTTTTACTTTTTACTTTTTTTTTCTTAATTATAAAAGTGGAAGTAAATACCGAAATTTGACCGCCAGTATATAAAAGGTGGGACCGGATGACACGTCATCAAATGCTGCCACATAAGACGAACGTGACAATTGGCCTGGAGGGAGGGGAAAGGAAATTATTAATATAATAACAAGTGGGGCCCATGGGTTCTCGGAAATTCCGCGACCGTGACTCAGAGTTTCCTCCCCGGTGTTTAGATGAAGCTTGACCGTGCGATGGGGAGGATCGGACGGTCAAAACACGGCGCACTGATCGACAGGGAGGGGCCTGTTTGGTTCGGTGCCAGCTCGGCGTGGATGAGTTTAGGGCTAATTTATTTTATTGTTTTTTTTTTTAAAAAGGGAGAAGGTGGCTACGTCAGACAGTGATCCAACGATGGAAACAGTGGTGATTAAGGAGATATAAGAGATCGGGACCGTTGATTTGTATGAAGAGGAAGTGCTTTTCACGTGGACCCCAGTAATGAATTTCTGGAAATATCGGCAATTTAATTTAAATTAAATTAAAAAAAAATGAAAACGTGGAAACCGAATAATGAACTTGACCGGTTGGAACCATATTTGATGCGGCCACCTAGATTCCTTGCGATCGTCGTGTTGCTTTTACCAACGTCTTCGCTACCGGCTATAGGCAGTCACCACATCTTTTGGAAAAATTCAAGGAACCCCTAAAACTACGATCCTGGCCTACATTTTTCTCTCTCATCACTATATCTGAGTTCTGAGGGGGAAATAAATAAATATATTTTTTAATTAAAAAAAAAAAAAAGCAAATTAAAATTGTTTTTCCTTTTTGTAATTTTTTTAATAATTAATTGGATACTGAAAAAAAGGAGAATAAAATAGGAAAGCGGTAGCGAGTAAATATGGAAGCTTGGAAGGGAAGAAAAGACTGTGACACGTGGCTGTTTGATGATAAAGTAAGGGTCCCATCGCTTGCCCTATTCTATTCAACGTCCAGGATTTTGCCATGGTGGCTTTTGCTCAAACGGTGACCGATGGATCTGTCGGGAACGGACGGTCTGGATACCTTGGCGTTTGGGTAGGTTAAATCGTAGCCGTCCAGTGGGGCTTGGTGTGGGTTTCGTTTTTAAGTGAAATAGAGCAAGAGCAAGAAAGAGAACAGAGTTTGAAGGGTGGGGGAGAGAAAAAGAGAGAGAAGAGATAGAGAGAGAAGGAAGAACTAACGAGCTCCAGATAAAATCGATCGAGGGATTAGATTAGCGAAAAGCTACGATTTTTCTTCTTCTGCAGTTCATCTGATTGATAGACTTCTTCAGTGGAGGAATCTTGTTTCCTTTGATGTTTCTTCTTTGATTTCTATACCGCTTTTCAGCCGGGATTCTGCAATTTCTGGTGTTATTTTCCGGCGATTTTTCAGTTTAGGGTTTTTTTTTTTTTTTTGGGAGAGAGATGAGATTAGTCCTCATGTATAGTTGATTTGGAGGAAGGGACGAAGAATCGAATCGTATCTGATATGGATAGGAACAGAGAAGCTAGAAGGACGACGACGAACATGGCGGCCTCCAACGGGCTCTCTAGACGGAGATACAGGACTAGTAGTCTCCGTGACTCTCCAGGTCTCAATTTTCTCAGATCTAATTCATTTCGATGATGATGACTACTCATAATTACCATTCCTTTTCAGTTTTCTTTGATTTTGATTTGTACTGGTTTTTCATGTTTCTCTGTAGAGGATGATGGACAGTTGGAGTTACAGGATACCGTAAGATTAAGAGATCGAGGTAGCGGGAAGAAAGATCGAGATCGAGATAGGGATAGAGACAGAGATCGGGACCGTGAAAGAGATCGGCTAAGTAGGAGCAAGAGGAGGAGAGCCGATAGATTGATTCATGGTGGTAGCAATAGGGAAGATGGAGGTGAAGATAGTTCTGAGGAGAGTGTAAATGACGAAGAGGATGAAGAAGACGACGATGGCGGCGGTGGTGGTGGTGGTGGTGGAGCGTCCGTCAGAATGCTTCCGCCAAATCCGGCGGCGATCTTGAGCCATCGGAAGACTTTTCCACCGGCGAAGAGTTTCAGAGCAGCACCATCGTGGAAAGCAGCCGATGAAATGATTGGTGTGTCGGTGCCGAGAAAAGCCCGGTCAGGTACAAAAACCGACTGGAATGGATTTCCTTGAACTGATTCATAAAAAGAGGGATTCTGATGATTCTGACGTTTTCTTTCTGGTTTTGTGTTTGTTTTAGCCTCGACGAAACGGTCTCATGAATGTTGGCCAGCAGCGACGGGCGGCGGAACGGTTATAGAGGCCATTAACCGGCAGGCTTCAACATCGCCAGTGAGGCCAAGTCTTACAGCAATGGCGGCGACGTTTCAGCCTCCAGCCTCGCCTTCTTCTTCCAATGCTCCGGTGAGGAAGAAGCTGGTCGGTCTTTGGTCTTACTACTACTCCGTTTATATGTTTTCTGATTCTTTTTTTGGGGGAAAAAGGGGTATCTGACGAGCCGTCTGCTGTTGTAGAAGCAAACCGGACCTAAACTCCGGCCGCTCAAATCCTCCTCAAAACCATCATCCACGGCTCAAGACGAGATCGAGATCGAGATTGCTGAAGTCTTGTACGGTATGATGAGACAGCCTCAAGGTCCTCCCAAACAAGAACCCTCTACCACTGATTCCATGAAGTTCGATTCCAAATCAACCACTGATGCCAAATCCAGAGTTTCATCGCCGATTTCCAACTCTTCTGATTTGCCTACCCCTTCCATTTTGCCTCAAAATTCCAGTTCTTCTGTCACTCCGATATCAACCACAGGTGGGTATTTTTTTATGTTTATTTTTGGGGTGAGAGCTCTGAAATCACTCGTCAGATTATGCTCTTTTTCCTTTTTCAGGAACAACAGTTTTTCAAGTTTTTTTTTAAGAATCTGACACTTTTTTTTTATGTATTCGATGTGAAATTTGCAGCACCCAAGAGGAAAAGACCGCGTCCTGTGAAGTACGACGACGAGAACACCGCCACCTTCAGCCTTCGGAATAGCCCCATTTCATCAAGAGCCAAAGCTGAGGCCGATCAGCCGCCTACCAACGCCGAGATCCCTTCATCAAATGTGGACAAAGTTTCAGGATCTGCAGGTGAAAATGTAGTTTCAAATGAATCTGCTAATTCTCTGGCTTTACCGGAGTCCCGTCCAGAATCTATGAAGGTGGACGCAACCAGTGCCATGCCCAATTCCAAGCCATTGACTGAAGAATCAGACGGCAAAGATTTGGGTTCTAGCAAGGAAGAACCCCAATCTCCCCTGAAGGAATCAAATGGCCCTAGATTAGAAGATAAGCGAGAGGATATGACAGCGACTAAATCGTAAGCATTTTTTTTTTTTTTTTTTTTTTTTTAAACTTCAAGACAGACCTAATTAATTCATTTCCTCCTTTTTTGGTATGTGTACAGAAATTCATCAACATTCGATGCTGAGAACCAGCGGGATGATAAGTACAAGATAGATCTAATGGTCAGCACAATTTTCTTCATCATCTTCTTCTTCTTCTTCTTAATACTCTCAGTCAATTTTTTTTTTTAATATTTTGATATGAAAATTAGACTTTTCGTCCTTGTGTTGTTGTGTACAGGCTCCTCCACCATTACGAGCTTCTCCGGAAAGAGAGGGTGAGATTGATTTTGTGGCCGTAGATGCTAAACCTATGGTCATAGATGCAGACACGGTAAGCGGGCCACACCTACCTTCTCCTCCCCACTTGCTTTAAAGCTATATGGCCCATGTTGGAATTTATTGTATATAATCGAGTTTGGCTTACATTTATGTAGGAAATGAAGCCTCTGATAAATGAAGACGACAAAGGAACAATCAGACTTGGGGGGGCTAAAGAGGCGCTGAACGTGGAGTCGAAGGCTATACCAGCTGAAGAAGCTGATTCAAAGAATCCCATTGCTTGCAAAGATAGGAATTTTGACCTTCAGCTTGATTTAGTTAAGACGATTGATAGAGATGGCCCCAACAAGCTCCACCAGCATGTGCAGAAACAGCTGCCGCAACCCAGCTCGGAAAAGGCTGGATCTGCCGGTAGGTTCCCATTTTCAAATCCCAGTCGCCCATTCTCTCCTTTTCCATATCTTGTTTTGGTTTGAATGGGTTGCTGAAAATTTTTTTTTTTTTTTTTTTTTTTTTTAACTTTCTTGTTCAGTACAAGCGGGCTCTCTTCCTTTGCCCATGTCTCTACCTGGCTGGCCAAGTGGGCTGCCTCCTATGGGGTACGCTCGCCACAATCTGATCCTCTTACCAGTATATATTGGTGCTTTTTTGTTCTACTCCCATTGGAATGACGCTGTTGTTTGTTAGCAGATATGTGGCACCACTACCAGGAGTTGTGTCTGTGGATGGAAGCGCTTTGCCTGCTGCTGCCATGCAGGTAGTTATATCTGCATATTTCTGAACTTTCTTCTTTCTACTTTTTCTACTGTTATTTTGTTCTCTTCCTATACAATTCCTAAATCTATACTTGTCTGCCTGTTATTAGCCGCCAAATTTCCTTTTTCCTCAACCTCGGCCGAAGAGGTGTGCTACGCACTTCTACATTGCTCGGAATATATTGTATCATCAACAAATTGCGAGGATGAATCCATTCTGGCCAGCAGCCGCAGGTTCTGCTTCCTTGTTTGGGGCCAAGCATGGTAATCTCAGCATCGTGCCCTCTACAGATTTGCAAGGAAATCTTCCGAAAAGCGGGGTAAATGCAATGCAGGATAAGGGACAGAGCCTCGGAATGTTTACGGGTCATGCTGGGAAGGATAGGGGTTCTCAAGCTGTTAACGTTGTCGATGCCTCTCAGAGAAAGCAAATTTTGCTTCAGCAAGCTCTACCGCCGGGAGCACCTAGTAATATCCTGGTATAACTACCTCAACAATTACTTTTGTTGGCTGGCATAGGGGTGTACGTTTTTTTTCTTCTTCTTTCTTCTCCATTTCTAAATAGGCTGAATTTTTGGTGGCTTGTGTTGAATTTCAGCATGGCCCTGCTTTCATTCTGCCTCTGAGCCAGCAGCAACAGGCAGCTGTAGCCACATCGGTTCGGCCAGTTTCTGTGAAGTCTCCTCCTCCTGGTGGGAATGCCAACGGCAGTGTGGCTTCAAATGCTTCAAATCCAGCCTCTGTTAGTACCTCACCCGCTGCAGCGATGAGTTTCAACTATTCGGGTGTGCCTGGCAATGAACCACAGTATTTAGCCATTTTGCAGAACAATGGATATACTTACCCAATTCCAGCACATGTAGGGGCGCCGCCTGCATATAGAGGAAGCCACGCTCATTCAATGCCGTTTTTCAACGGGTCGTTTTATTCTTCACAAATGCTTCATCCTTCGCAGCTTCAGCAGCAACCGCCACCTCAGTCTCACCCTAATCAACAGGGACCTCAAAATGCTAATACTGCCAATGGTTCCTCATCGTCTCAGAAGAACATGTCTAATCAGCAGCAGAGGCCACATGGGAGCAGTTTCAGTGGGAACTTTCAAGGCTTTCCTGCATCCAGAAATCAACCATCTCAATCACAGCACCCACAGCAGCAGCAAAACCACGCCTCTCATCAAACAAGGCAACATGAGTCTGAAATTGGCGGTGAAGATAGCCCGTCCACTGCTGATAGTCGAGTGAATCTTGCTAATCTGAGTGTCTACGGTCCAAATTTTCCAATGCCAATGCATACTCCTAATTTTGCTATGATGCCTCCTGCATCGATGGTGGCCGCAGGTGGGGCACCTATTGACAAGAAACAGCAGCCTCAACAACAGTCACAGGGTTCAAAAGGTCTGGAACAATCTCAAACTATTCCTTTGTCTTTTGCTCCCAACGGGGCGCCCAATGCTCCTGGGCTTGACCTTTCATCCTTATCACCAAATCATCCTATTTTTCAAAGTCTTCCTGAGATCACCAGGCAAGGGTATCATCAGATTATGGCCGCTGCCGCCGCTCAGGTTGCTCAGCAGAAAAAGAATTATCGTGTAGCAGAAGAAGGAAAAACCACACATTCATCGGTTGGGGAGGATGAGAGAAAAAATATGTCTGTTAAGGCACCTCCAACTGTTGGTCAGTCCATTGCCTTCTCTAGAACTGATTTAGCTGAGACATTAATTTCCTCAATGCCAGCTGGGGCTGCTGTTGATAGCTCTGCAAGAACTCTCAAACTTGGTTCTACTGCTAGAGCTTCAGGTTCCGTTATGCCGTCTGGGATGAGCACTGTAAATATGTGTGGTTCCCAGCATCAACTACAGCGAAATCATCATCATCAGCAGCAGCAGCAGCAGCAACAGATGATTCAGCTTCAAAAGCAGCAGCAATATGCAGCTGCTGCAGCTGCGGTAGCGAGGACGAAAACATCAGCAACAAATAATGGCAATGTTTATGCCGAGCACCCTCCTGCGTCTTCGATGGCTGCGAAGTTTCCTAATGCATTGTCTTCTTTTTCTCAAAATCTTGTCCCAAGTAACAGCAATAGTCCTGCTCAATCTCCTCAGTGGAAAAATTCTGTAAGAACCACTTCATCTCAGGTACCAACCCCCCCTCATTCTTCATCTAATACATCATCTATCAAAAATCTTCCCCAACAGCAGCAGCAGCAGGGGCGTCCACAGCAAAACCACTCTCAGATTTCTTTTGGGGCGAGCTCAAAATCTACAGCACAATCACAAGGACAGCAACCTGCAAGCAGTAATCATCCGCAATCGCCCGGAATGATTGGCTCACCAACTAATTCTTCACTCTCAAAGGGTGCCGGTGGAAGCCCACGGACAGCTACTTCGGGTTCCATGAGTCACAAAGTTGGTCAATCATCTTCTTTATCATCACAGCAGACAAAGCATCCTACATCTATGCCCCCTCAGAAGTTATCTCCTGCTGGTGGGCGAAACGTTACATCAATTCTTGGCAATAATCAAATGACCTCTTCAAGTTCTGGAACTAAATTATCCCAACAGTCGCAGCAGCAGCAACAGCAGCAACAGCAACAGCAGCAACAGCAACAACAGCAACAGCAACATTTGTCGAAGCAATCATTGCAGCAAGCCCAGGTGCTCTTCCCTTATATGCAGGCCCAAGTTTCCCATTCAAGTAGCAGTCCAACTGCTTCACCTTCAAGCGGTTATTATCCAAGGCGTCGTCCTGAGCAGCAATCACAATTGCAGGGCTCAGGAGGAACATCCTCAAATGGAATGCTATCCCTATGCCACCCTGTTACACACGGAGGTAACAGCACTACTGATCCTGCTAAGGCCGTTGCTGCTGCGGCTGCAGGCACAGCCAACAATATGAAAGGCGGTAGCTTATCCACACAAGCCATTCTCCATCCTGCTCAGTTTGCTGCTGCACAGTCCTCCGGTAATCCTCATCAACTTGTACCTGCAGGTTTTCCTTACGTGCATACCGCTGCAGTGCAAGTGAAATCAACAGAGCAGAAACAACCTGCGGGTGGGTAGAATTATGGCCCTTGTTCTTAACCAACCATCCAGCTATTATTTCAAATCAGGACTGAAGACATGCAAATGGTGCAAGCCCAAGAAAGTAACAATGGGCATATCTTATGGCAGCCTGAGAAGAAATGAAAGTTCAAATAGCTAAGCAGCGGCAGTCTGATTGCCCGTCGGACTCTTAAACCCACAATTTTGGAAAGCTATGAGAGGAAGTGGGAAGATTGTCCTCCATTTGAGAGGGTGCTTCAGCTGTGGGTTGTTCAGTTATATGGTGGTTTGGTCTGGATGGGGGAGAGGAAAGGCAATCAATCAATCCAAAGAAGAACCTTTGATTAAAGGGGGGCAGCAACACAGCCAGTTCGCAGAGGAAAAAAAATCAAGATTTCCTTCCCTTCCTTCGGGTGGGTTGTAATGGTGGAGGTTCTTTTTCTTCCTTAAATATTTGATTTCATTACCTTTTTTGAGGTTTATTCTCTCTTTAAGAGCCATAGAACAGTATCTTTTAACATATTATGTGCAGTGAAAAGGGGGTGTAGTTGTATATGTTTGGCACATATAATGGGTAGCCCTCAATTTTTTTTGATTTAAAACAAAGCCTGTTGCCTCGCCTTGCCTCACCTCGCCTTGCCTCCTTTAAATTCCTTGTTGTTTTCACTGACCCATGTGATGAAGTGGTAGAAAAAGCTAACACATTCATGTTCTTGAAGCTTTTAATCTGTATCTGTGAGATAGTTTAAGAAAGATGAACAATGGTGATATCTGTGGAGTGTATGGTGGACTGTTGATTTCATCTTTTTCTGTGATGGTAGTGGAAAAAAGAGGGTTGGGGAAACAGTCAAAAAAGGCAGAGAAATTGTAGTCGTCGACAAAAGAAGGTTGTGGAAAAGGGAGGCCCTCTTTTGTTGTCAATATCTCACTCGTGGCTGTGTTAGAACAACTTTTATCTGTATCTCCTTTTTATGTGGGAAGAAATTAAATGTTTTGATTTGAAGAACATTTTGTATTTATAACCAAATTTGCGGATTAGGACTGAAAGTCTGGGGTGGCTGTGGATGTGGCTGAGTAGGAAAAGGACTGGAAGTGGGCCTTTCACAACAATCAAGGTCGAGGAGATAGGACATACGTTTCTGACATGTTCCCTCTATTATAACCTAACAAGATAGATCCTCTTGCACGTGTCTCCCTTGTGTATTTAATATTTTCCAAGTTTTTAAAATGCATTTTTTAATCAAATTTTTAAGATTTTGTTCATAACCCATGTACTATTATTAGATGTTGTTGAGGTAAATGTCGACCAAGAGTTATACGTTAGCTAAGCAGTTGTGTTGTCTTTCTTGCTTGTTAGTCTATTACATTACTTTCGAACCCTCTTCTTCTCAAAATGGAGTTATTAGAGGTTTGGGCATACGTCATCTGACTAATTTAAGTTGGACTGACTTACTCGGTGGTGTGAGTTAGTGTCGCACATGGATAGTTACCTATAACTCAAGATTGCAACAAAGTTGAAGATCTCCCTCCTATCTTGAAAGGGAGAGGCAAAAGGAAGATACATTGTTTATCACCTTGTTAGGGAGAGGGACCCATTTCCATGGGAGAATCTATTCAAAGAATAATGCCCAAAATATGACCATTTTGTTCTCTAGGCATTGCTCAAATTTATCTTTACTGACATCCAAAGATACCCTTTTTACCCTTTTACCCTCACCTTTCATTTTAAATATTATTATATAGACGAAGAAATTTAGTATGTTACATTCCTACTACATGATCATGTAACGTTACTTACTCAGCTAGAGTTGCTCCAAACAAAATACACTGAAGGGTCATTCCAGTTTATTCATGTACCTCTCCTATACTCGGGTGTCACAAAAATCGTGATAGGCATCTATCACAATAGGTATTTAGAACTAAGATATCGCAGAAATAAACGTTTCTTATGCAAACACCTTTCAAACCGAGACTCTATAGCATATATAATTATAAAAGAAACGTTGAAAGAAGGGAAGTTGGTAGATGTTTGATGGAAGTATTGTGAAATAATAAATGATGGGGCATTTATGTCTCAAAATGGAAAGCAATCTATTCTTTTCTTTCTTATCTCTAATCTTGATGTTGTAGGACCTATTTGGCATGCAATCTTATTTCTCTTTTTTTTTTCTTTTTGGATTCTATTTTTTTTTTAATGTTTTTAGTATATTCATTATATAATTATAATTATATAAAGTAAATTCATAAATTAATTAAATAATTATGAAACTATTTAGTATTCAAAATAAAATATAAATATAAATAAATATTATTTAAATCAAATTTTATTGTAATAATTTTAAAATTAGGTTGGAAGGTTTGCCTAACTTTAACTCAAAGTTTTGGTCTATATATATATATATATATATATATATATATATATATAAAGGCTAGAAACTTCTAAAAATAATAATAAATAAATAAAAGAATGTTGAAAAGGTGAATTAAAGAAACTTTACTCTAAAACAAACAAAACAAAAAAGAATTTAAAATTAAGCTTTATGATTCTTTTGACAATCATCTTCTACTTTTTTTTTTTCTATAAAAAAAGAATGTTATCGAAACCGTCGTAATATGCTTAATATAGCACAATAGTAGGCTGCCACGTTTGAGTGAATGAATGGAATGAAGGTTAAGAAAACGTGCTAAAAGAATTCGTGTTTGTTTGTGAGGATAGTGTTTAGTTTTTTAAACAAGTCAAAACAAGTAGGTAACGTGACCGTGTCATATGAGATATGGAAGAATGTCGAGGTCATGGTGCCGAATCCAAATTTCAAATCAATTAACATGAGATCTCACATCGGTTGGAGAGTGGAACGAAACATTCCTTATAAGGGTGTGGGAACCTCTCCCTAATAGACATGTTTTAAAATCGTAAGGCTGACGACGATATGTAATGAGCCAAAACGGACAACATCTACTCGCAGTGGGCTTGGGCTATTACAAATGGTATGAGAGCCAGACACTAGGCAGTGTGTCAGCGTGACGTTGGACCTCCAAGGGGTTGGATTGTAAGATCCCATTAGTTGAAAAGAGGAACAAAGCGTTCCTTATAAGGGTATGAAAATCCGTTCTTAGTAGATGCATTTTAAAACTGTGAACTTGACAATGATACGTAATAAGCCAAAACAAACAATATCTGCTCAGTNCAAAAAAAAAAAAAAAAAAAAGATTTGTTGTATATTTTAAAAGTCATACCTCAAAATCATTATTAATTACTTATGTACACTTTTTTGTGGGCACACCATATCTTCATTTATAGCCTCACTAATTTATCAAATTAAAATAATAATAATATTATTAATTAATAAAATATTATTATTTTTTTATCATTTTCAAAACAAATACGTTTCCATTAAAATAATATTATAAATGCTAAAAATTATACTTTTTAAATATTTAAACCCTAATTTTGAATCTAATCCCTTAATATTTTTTTTTATATATATATATTTTATTTAACATTTACTTAATTAAGCATTTTTATAAAAAATAAAGGACATTTTGGAGGGAAAATTGTCTTGTAATTATTCTATTTTTATTATCACAATCATGAGAGAGAGAGAGAGAGAGAGAGAGATCGGACGGTGGAGATGAGATGACTTTAGGAATGGCCATCCAAAATGTTGGGATAACATATTTATTTATTTATTTATTTAAATAATATATATATATATATAAGGGATGAAAAGTGGGCCCTACTTCCAGAAATGTTTTTTTTTTATTAATAAATTATTGAAGGGGTGGGGCCCGCAAAGAAGACAAAAAGTCCCGCGTTCTTTGTTCTCATTATTCCTTCCTATATACTATACGCCAATTTCAACATTACTTTATATTATTTATTTATTTATTTATTTATTTATTTATTTTCAAATAACATTAACTTTATTTTCGTACATTATATTATCTTATAAGAAAATAAATAAATAAATAAATAAATATGCACACTTTCATTTTATATATATATATATATATATATTTTTTTTTTTTAATTATCAATCCAACGGTCCAAATTAAATAGATGCTGACCTTACCATTCTTTTTAGTGGTCCCCACACCCATCCTGAAATTTCCACTTTTACTAAAATATCCTTCAGCTTTACTCATATTTTCAATTATACTTTTATAAAGTGATTTTTTTTTTTAATACCAAACATTTATTTTTTAAAATATTTTTAGAATTTCAAATTTTTTAATTAAAATAATAATTAAATCATATTAGCTCTCGTAGTTTTTTTTGGTTTAACTAAATTGTGAGATCTCAAATGAAATATTTCTGGTGTGAAAACCTCTTTTTAGTAGATGCGTTCTATACCCGTGGGACTGACAGTAATACGTAACGAGCTAAAGCAGATAATATTTATTAACGGTGGGTGGGTTTGAGATGTTAAATGAATCGAGATGTTAAATGAATCAAATTCAAATTGACGACGAACTAGTTGGATAAATAATTATTAGTATTTTGATGTAAGCTAAATAGTTGGAATTAATTAATTATTTATTTGGATATTATTATGTCATTGGATTTTTATAATTTTGTTGCTAATATTATTAGTGTTTCTTGACTATGAAATCACCAAAGCTCTCCACTTTGGATAATTGGACAAATTCAATAATCATTCATATTATTCTTTCAATAAATAATTATTACAATTTATTTCAGCATTACTTTAAAAAATATATTTATATGGTTTTTATCGGTCGAAAAAATTTATCCTAAAGATTTTATTCAATTGGAATTTGGTTATTCGCCACGTACGAGGATTCTCACTAAATGTCACAATCATAATCTTGCAGTAGTGGAACAATGATTGTACGACACTTATTCTAACCAAACTAACAAATCAGCGGTGAGAAATTTAGACTTTGCAAACAATGTCTGCGTATGCTGAGTCTTGAGTCCTATTTGAGAGAGATGCTTTAGAAAACGTTAACGAGGAAATACATTAAAAAAAACAATTTGAACAAAAGTAATGTTATAAGCTAAAAGTGATTAGGCAACAATGACGGCTTTGCTAGCATATAACCCGAGTAAGAAAAAGTGACCGCTAATCATCCCCTGTAGTACATTTTGGGGCATTTTAGCCTGACAGGTATGGACATGATTTTGGTGAAGGGATATACATCCCTATATTGACACAACATGAGATAGTAAACACATATCTAAGATGAAAGCATGTAAAAGGGGTTTGGAACACGCATGTGGCCATGGACAAGCATGATCGGGGCGTCCGATATGCGGCCATAGACAATACGCTTTAAACAAGCATGACCGTGACACTAAGCATCCATGGTTGAATTGTTAAAGCTTCAATTCCTACTATTTGCACACCAACGGGCTCTCCAGTAAGTCGATTGGAATTGGTCGCATGAAAATTATTATTATTTTAATAAAAAAAATTTAAAAAAAGGACGTGTCTAATTGATAGCCGTTTAGGAGATGTTATACTAAATTGTTTTATGTGCAGAAAACAGCATCTTTGTTTAGGTCATCAGATGAGAGGCCATGATTGGTGACCAAATAATTAAATATAAAAGGTAAATACAACTCATAATATAAGACAAATTTCAGAACCAACTCTTCATCTCTCCCACATGAAATCACCTGGAATCACGCTAAAACTATATAATATATATATATATATATATATATATGTACTCCTCAAATTTTGCTCAAAAGTTGAGGTGATCGTCACCCGAGATACTTAGATAAATCTAAAAGAACGAGTTCCATCACGTCAACTTTCCATTCGACGTTTTTCTACTCTAAAAGTAACTTTGGAATGCTTCATGGCAAAAGTAACTTTGGAATGCTTCATGGCCCAAGATACTTAGATGAATCTAAAAGAACGACATTCCACCATGTCAACTGTTTATTCAATGTTCTTCTACTTCAAAAGTAGCTTTGGAATGCTTTAAGAATAAAAACGAGCTATTAGGCTATGACCGTGACCCGAGATACTTAGATGAATCTAAAAGAACGACGTTCCATCACATGAACTTTTCGTTCATCGTTCTTCTACTCCAAAAGTAGCTTTGGAACGCTTCAAAAATAAAAATGAGCGATTAGGCAGTGACCATGACCCAAGAAACTTAAATGAATCTAAAAGAATGATGTTCCATCACATGAACTTTTCATTCATCGTTCTTCTACTCCAAAAGTAGCTTTAGAACGCTTCAAGAATAAAAATGAGCGATTTAGGCAGTAATGAATCACAATATGTCTGGGATTAAGAATGAATAATGATGTATGTTTCCAATGTTTCCAATGTTTCCAATGGTTAACTAACAGTGGGTAAATTAATATAATTACCCAAAGTAATGGTTCCCTCCCCCCAATCAGAACTGGGTTTATGAGCCTACATATCATGGATAGCACCTTTCCTATTCTAAACAGCTTTCTAAAACAATGTTTCTTCTCTCCAGACATATCCTCGATTACTCGAATCGAAACAGTTGATGCTAAATCTTAGTAAAGTATATGAGTGATAAAAGAGATGACATTAGAACCGGGTTAATTCGAGCATGCCGATGCAGGAACTTTGTTCGTCAACGCAGCCAGCTCCTCATCTTGCTGTTGCTTCAAGTACCTTTGGGCAGTTGAAGTCATAATCTTGACAGAGAAGTTCATGATCATGAGCCATACTATAGTGTTCCAGATGGATGAAACTGAGAAATCCCATTTGGCCTGAATGTGACAATGGCCCATTTTAGCAGAGACAAGCTCAGGCAAACAGATCAATAGGATGTTCAGAGAGTTACCTTGACATTAGTGGCCGCATGAGATGGCGCTTTCAGATACTTAGCTTTGATTGCATTGAGCTTGGAAATGAGCTCGGGCAAGACCGATGAAAATCCAGGCACGAAGCTGAGTATCCATATTAGTTCGTTTTCTATCCAATCAAGAAGTTGATTGTTGCAAACGGCAATGATGAAAATGGTCTGCACAGGACATGATAAACACAGAGATCTCAAAGGATGTAGAAGGGATTGAGTGGCGTTCAGAAAGTGCAGAAGTTTATAGATTGATAGTAACTTAGCTTCTTGCAAACCAAGTCGAGATAAAGAACCTTTACAAACCTGGATGTGAGTTTTGATAATTGCTTTTCCGACGAGCGTGGCGAAAAAGAATTCCCAGAAAGGAATCCCGAATTGTCCACACATAATGCCCGCCAAGTCAAACAGAGGATTTGGAACCTGAAAGATAGCAGAAATGAGCGTACTTACATTTCTCTGAACAAATCCGGGCATTAAGACTAGCTTACGTGAAATTTTATCCCACGAGACAACTCTCGAAAATCGAATAAGATGTTTAATAACCGAGGTGGGAAGGTGGTTGCCACCAAAATGTATTTGCTTTACAATGTGTTTCTTTGAACAACTTAAGATGAAGGGAGAAAAATCACATGAAACTAGCAAGCAGTGGCAAAGAAACATGAAAGAATAAAGTCTTGACTAACCGAAGCAAGCAGTAGAATAGTAAGGAAATTCAAATGTTGAGCGTGTGAAAGGAACCATCGCTTCACTCTATTTAAGTATGTTGGAATGAATCCATTAGTTTCCCTCGAAGAGGCATCTAGTTCTTCCATTGCTTCTGATCTGCCACCGGAGAGGCGTGCTGCATAATGGAAGAAATATATTTGAACAGATATGAAAAGCATAGCAGCAATGCCAAGAACAGTACAGCAGCAAAACAATAAACATACTAGAACATGTTATTTTGCGATTGGACTATTTCAGTTCACAGACTCGTATTGTTGGTCTAAAACATAGCACTGATCGCAAAGTTCAAATTAAAAACTAGAGCGAGCTCCTGACACGCTCTTTCATAATTCTCTATCATCATCTTGACAAAAGAAAGGTTTCAAAAAGAAGTCCTCACTGGCACAATGCCTGAAGTCCACTCCCCTTCGGGGTTCAGCCTCCTACTTGGCACATCGCCCGGTGTCTGGCTCCGATACCAATTGTAACAGCCCAAGCCCCACCGCTAGCAGATATTGTCCGCTTTGGCCCGTTATGTATCGCTGTCAACCTCACAGTTTTAAAATGCGTCTACTATGGAGAGGTTTCCACACACTTATAAGAAACACTTCACTTTCCTCTCCAACCAATGTGGGATCTTACAATCCACCTTGGGGATCCAGCGTCCACGTTGGCACACCACTCAGTGTCTAGCTCTGATACCATTTGTATCAATCCAAGCCCACCGCGAGTAGACATTGTCCTCTTTGGGCTTTCCCTTTCGGGCTTCCCCTCAAGGTTTTTAAAACACATCTACTACAAAGAGGTTTCCACACCCTTATAAAGAATGTTTCATTCCCCTCTCCAACTGATGTGGGATCTCAACCCAATTAATCATAAGCTAAAACTAACTACACGATGACCTTGAAGCCAAATGTCTTGCCCAATAGTTTCTTCCCATGATAGCATATCATTGATTAGATAAGAGAAGAGGGATCCCCCACCCAGCGTAAACTAGAGGAGACCTTTCCAATTATTAATATCACGAAAAGGCTGTAGTAGTGAGAAAGAATTTTACATCTCCAATTGGTAAAAGATCACAAAAAAGTTCAAAATATTTAAGATCGCAGTAAACATTCAACTAAAGTAATCGATATGTTTAAAAAATTTGAAGGCATCGTATATTAAATGGTATATCAAGAATTTGTCTCTCCCATTGGGAAAAAGATAACAAAGAAGTTTGAACCATTTCAGATCACGACAGACATTCAACTAAAGTAATCAACATGTTCACAAAGTTCGAATAGATTTTTTCATACTCGTGCTTCTATACCATCTATTATCATTCAAGAGGAATGAATGATATCACCCCCATTATCAAGAATCATGTAAACATCACTAGAAATTAAGGAGGAATTGACATTATAACTTTTAGGAACACCAATAAGTACTTATTTTCTCATACCTGCCCTTGAGATAAAATACGGAGGAAGCTCTCCTAGGGCGGTCCCAATACCCCACAGAATTGCCTCTATCTGAACCATTGGCAATATGCTGCTGAGTGGGACTCGTGATGTGAAAACTGCAGGTCCAAATTCTGAACAATCCTTCTCGAGCCACGATGGGCCTCTTTTCAATTGTATTGTGTCATAAGTGGCACTCTTCAAGTCCACTCGACCACACTGCACCGCCTTTATCGTGAAAAACCCAATGTGAGGCCCAAGATAAAGGACAAAAGTATGCAGACCAGACCCTGAAATAATTACCAAGATAGGGAGTGAAATAATACACTAAATACAATCTTGATCATAACAGAAAGATGCAATTTAAATATCACAGAAAAATGTTGCCTTTTCCAAAGAAGCAACAATAATCAGCATTGCTAACCATCATTTAAACCAAACAACATTAATTACCAAGACCAATTGATGATGCAACTCCAAGGATCACCCACCACAAGCCGTAGTCAAAGTATTTCACAATCTCCTCAACATGCTGCAAAACACAGAGAATTTATTTGATAAAATGATTGCCTCAAAACTGGAAGGCAGTGGACAAATCAATAGCAAAAAGCCAATAATGTCAAGAACAGAAATAAATCGACTTCCTGAATATGAAGGAGGAACAAGGTAGTTTATGAAGAACAGTTTGATTAGGACATCCTACATCTCTTCTCTATCCACCATCTTAACAATTCCTCTAAATACTTACAAGTTTCAATCTCTTCTGTAATATGGCATTTCTACTNTTTTTTTTTTTTTTTTTTTTTTTTTTTTTTTTTTTTTTTTTTTTTAAATGAAGAAACTTGACTTTCATTCAGATAAAATGAAAGGTCCACAAAAAGGAGACAGACTACAAGAAGGGGCTCCAAACTAAATAATTACAAAAGAGCCGCGAAACAAAGGCCCAAAGAGAAACAGGGAATCTAACAAAGGACCAAAAGCCGCCATAAGAACTCTCACATCTTCTAAAGATTTTGTTGTTTCCCTCTACCCAAAGCCCCCACAAAATAGTGCACGCCCCAACCTCATCGATTATACATGTGGTGTATAAACATTGTGACAGAATTTTCAAAGCTATAAATATAGTAACTCTCAAGAGCCTACACAAATAGGCAGGAATTTAAATACACGACTTTTATTCACAGAACATGTGAGATCCTACATCGGTTGGAGAGGGGAACGAAGCATTTTTGTAAGGGTTGGAAACCTCTCCCTAGTAGACGTGTTTTAAAAACCTTGAGGGAAAGCTCGAAAGGGAAAACCCAAAGAGGACAATATCTGCTAGCAGTGGGCTTGGGCCGTTACAGAACATCACTCGTGGGCATCCATGATAAAACAATATCATAAGGCAATCGTTTTCTTAGAACTTATCACATTTGAGATGGTACGGCATTAAATCCACAAATAGTAAACCTAGAAAAATGTTGATAAAATATAGAATATACATCCAGAAGGCTGCCATACTAATTTACCGTATCAAATCACCAAATATACAAATAGAAAATCACAAAGATGCTTCCACATGTCAGCAGGAAAAGAATACCATGGTTTATGCAAAATAAAGTAAAACGTGCAGATGCATAAATACACACACAGTGTTGAAATAAGTGAATATCTGAAGCGAACATGAATACAAACAGTAGAGATACCTTCTCATGTGGCCCTTCGATCGTCAAAATCAAAATTCCAGCTACCCCAATAATCAAGTGTAAGAGCAAAAACCAACCACCTTTCGCTAAAATGTATGCAATCGAGCGTTTGCTATATTGAAGAACACCCAAAATGAAAAACTTCAATGTTTTGAATGGTTGAGTCACCAATGTCAAATTTTCGAGTTCTTCCTTTTGCTTTCTACGTAGCTCTGCAAATTATGATAACTTCATCAGGAAATAAAATCCAATGTGAACGATCCCAAGTTAGGTTGAATACGAGAGAATACGCATTCTCGTTAGTTCCATAAAAAGTCAAGTGAAAGCAACAACTAAAACAGTAAATCCTCGGACACAAATCGGAACTGAAGAAGCAAGACACAGATGCATTTCAGTTTTAAAACTCCAATAGATCCGGAATTAATATTCATGTTTCCACGCTCGTTTGCAATTAAGCAGTAAAGCCAATCAATCAAAGCCCCTTACCACGCATTAACAAATGCATTTCTCTTCATTAACACACTTCAGCAAATCCCCAGCCTCAATTCTCTCTTAAAAGCTAACAATAATGACAATCTAAACAATATAAAACCCAAGGCTCTAATTACAATATCAACTACCCTTCTTGCAGATACGAGTCTTACCATCAAAATCTATCGATGATATAGTAAATGATTAAAACAAGCTTCCAAATAAGAAGGCCCTAATTTCCTTCAACTTTTCTTGTATCAATGCTTCGGCCGAACAAAAGATAAATTACGAGAGACAGGAATACTTGCCTGAAATGGATACTTCAGAATCATGAGAAGCAATGGAAGCTGCTTCTTCAACAGTCCCCATTCCGCAAACAGCAATTGGAAGACCGTATCGAAAGGGAGAAAACGGAGAGAAAAAAAAATCTAGTTGCTATCGTATTCTCTTGTATTAAAAAAAAAAATGGTAACATCCAGATCAGAGATCGACAAGCATCATGACGAGAATCGAGAGGAAAAAACAGATAGCAAAAATTCAAAATCCAGCACCTGTTCTTGAAGATCGGAAAACAAAGGGAGGATAGAGAGAGAGAAAAGAGAGGGAAATCAAAGGCGTTTTTGGAACGAAAATCCGCTCTGCAGAGTTTATCGCGTCTTCATTCGCCCCTCCAAGATCGAATCTTTGGTTCTTTCCTCGATCGATATTTATTTTCCCCCAATTTTGAGAAAATGTTTGTCAGATTGTTTCTTGGTAAATGTAATTAAAACGTTATGTGTAATAAAAAATTAAAAATACAAAAATTTTAATTTTTTTAAATAAAATTTCAATATTGTTAAAACTAATATATATATATATAACTTTTAAAAATTGTATTAATATTTTTTACTATATACCGATAAATACGACCAAGAAAAGGGGACAATTAACTCAGTGAACCGGTAGCTACTAAAGAGTAAACGGCTTATTTTTCCTTCCTGTAAGTATAATATGATGAGCCCAAGTTACGAGCAGTCATTTATGAGTTTTACTATATACCGATAAATACGAGCCGTCATTTATGAGTTTTAGAAGGTGATCTGGGTTATTCTCTCGATGATGAAGCTTATCTCCATCATGTCACTGGTCGATTTTGACTCGTGTTATTTTGAGAGTGACAATGGTATGATATTGTCAACTTTGGGCTTCCCCAAAAAGCCTTGTACCAATGGAGAGAGTGTTACTTGATTATAAACCCATGATCATTCCCTAAATTAACCGATGTGGGACCTTCATCCAACAAAATTGTTACTCGTGGATTGAGTTGGAACATTTTTTAGAACCAGTACAATCGTTCGGGTGGTAGATTTTTTAGAACCATTAATTATCTCGAAATGTTTACTATTCAAATAAGAATAATAAAAGCTAATTAATTATATGGTTGTAAATTATAAGTAGAGTTAATCTCAAGCTTCTTTTACAAAGGTTTTCATCATTAAAGTAGCTAATTAATAAATAATTATAATTTATAATAGACTTAGCACCAACTAATTATTTCATTATTACTCTTATAATCTGGGTTGGTACCATCAATGGGAACACAAAAAAATAATAAAATAAAAATAAACCTCTGAACTCTCGAACTTTTGGGCCGACCAAAACTAAGCCCAAATGGATTGTAGGAGCATCAGAGTATCTTGCATGTCCCTATTGGATTGTCCTTTATCGCCACTTGGGCCTAGGCCCACCTAAATTAGAAACAAATATTTTAAATATTAACTTTTGAAAATAATAAACTTTCATTTATTTTCTTTAATTTGAATGATAATTAAATAATATATTTATATTTCGTTCTCTCCTTCCTTGCACCATTTTTTGGAGTGGGTTCGTTAATTGCTTTTATTGGACTCTACAGACGCATACACTGAACAAGTTGCATCCCATCGGTATCAATTGCATCTATTAGACTTTACGTATACCTGCACTCGAACGTCACGTCACATTTAAAGAATTGTACTGAAGATGTTGAGAAAAAGAAGAATAAAAAGATTATTTGTTATAACTCCATTTATTCTGTTACTAATAGATTATGAATCAACATGTTAAAAAGTTAGACCTAAAATTTATTCTGTAGCAGTCCAAGTCAACCATTAGCAGATATGATATTATCTTATGTTTCGTTCTCCTCTCCAACGGAACCTCACATGTTTGAAACCTTAATATGCTTCCCGGGGTGACAAGAAAAGGACAAGAAAAGGAGGGCATCCTACACTATCCTCTCATGGAGGCAAAGCTTAATAACTTTTTTAAAAAAATTTAAAAAATAATAATTATCAATTAAAAGGTCTAATATGTGATTTACCTTTAACCCATTCCTTAATCTCCACGTTAAAGAAAATTCATTAGTGCTCTGTTTTACTTCTGTTAAATGCAATGCAACAGCCAACAGAGAGCTTCCAATCAATCCAGTAATTTTGTTGTTCTCCCTCACCCATTGTTGCAGGCTTCTTCTTTCATTGCTCTGTTTCAGTTGACAATGGGTGTCTGTCCTGGCGTGGAGATGCTTCAGAAGCTCTTGGAGGAGTTTTTCTCCAGAAACTTGATGAAGTTCGGCTATGGCGGCGGCCACGGCCGAGGGAAGAGAATTAGAGGCTCAGTGGTGATTATGAAAAAGTGCCTCCTTGACTTCAAAGATGTTAAGGCTTCGATTCTCGATCGAGTTCATGATTTCTTTGGAAATGGCGTTTCCATTCAGCTCATCAGCTCGAATCCGCCTGATTCAGGAGAAAGATTAGGAGTGGGGAAACTGGAGAAGTGGACAACGACGGTGACGCCGTCGTTAACGGCGGAGGAGATTGAGTTGAGAGTTTTCTTTGAATGGGAGGAGAGTATGGGAGTACCGGAAGCTTTCATCATTAGAAACAATCATCGGAGCCAGTTTTACTTGAAGACAGTGACTTTGCAGGATGTTCCCGGCCATGGCGGCTCTGTTCATTTCGTCTGCAATTCTTGGGTTTACCCTGTTCATCGCTACACTTACGACCGTGTCTTTTTCTCCAACAAGGTAACATTTGGTCTGCTTAGATTCTTCATTTTGGGTTCACAAAATTTTGATTCTAAACCCATGAAATGATTTTGTTAGAGTTACCTTCCAAGTGAAACGCCTGAGCCACTGCGGAAATACAGAGAAGAAGAGCTTGTTAATCTCCGTGGGAATGGCGTTGGAGAGCTTAAGGAGTGGGACAGAGTTTATGACTATGCTTACTACAATGATCTTGGAATGCCAGACTCGGGAAAGAAGTATGTACGTACCGTTCTTGGTGGCTCGAGCGAGTTTCCTTATCCTCGAAGAGGACGAACCGGTCGAAAACCTGCAAAAACAGGTTCAGATTATGAACTTTCAATCAATTCTATCATGTGGGTTGCTAGTACACTTGTAACTAATCATTGACTTGGTTGTGTTTTACAGATCCATGCTATGAATGTAGGTTGCCTCTGTTGAGTTTAGACGTTTACGTGCCGAGAGACGAGCAGTTTCGGAACCTGAAATTCTCGGATTTTCTAGCTTATGGTTTGAAGTCCATTGTTCAGGCATTGCTCCCAGAGATCAAATCTTTATGTGACAAAAATGTTAATGAGTTTGATTCCTTTCAAGATGTTATGAATCTTTATGAAGGAGGAATGACCCTACCAAATGAAATACTAGGCAGCGTTAGGGAACTGGTACCTTGGCAGCTGTTTAAGGAGCTGATGCGTTCCGATGGCCGACAATTTCTGAAGTTTCCCGTGCCTGATGTGATCAAAGGTATGCAAATATAATCTACGCTCTCACTCAGATCGAACCCTATGGCGTCGAGCTTTCAAAATGCTCTAATGGAATGCTAAATTAATAATTCCAGAGAGCAAAACAGCTTGGAGGACAGACGAGGAGTTCGGTCGAGAAATGCTTGCTGGAGTTAACCCGGTCGTCATTCGTCGACTTGAAGTACGACACGCTTCATATCCATAACATCGTTTACTAGATTCCCGAGGTTCATTTCATCCATAATTCACTTTAAATGTTGCTCTCTAGGAGTTCCCTCCAGTCAGCAAGTTGGATTCTAAAACATATGGGAAGCAGAGTAGTTCGATTACAGAAGAACACATAGCAGACCACATGAATGGGCTCACTGTTCATCAGGTATTGCATATACTTCATTCATCTCCTTAAACTGCATATCTTGATCTTATGTTTCTTGATGATCAGGCTTTGGATATGAACAAGCTTTTCATTCTGGATCATCATGATTCACTGATGCCATACATCAGTAGAATAAACTCAACATCCACAAAGACATACGCTACCCGAACGCTCCTCCTTCTGCAGGACAATGGCATCTTGAAGCCGTTAGCTATTGAACTAAGCCTGCCACACCCACAAGGTAATCATCATGGAGCTGTGAGCAAAGTTTTCACTCCTGCAGAAAGCGGTGTCGAGGGATCGGTTTGGCAGTTGGCTAAAGCTTATGTCGCCGTGAACGATTCTGGTTATCACCAGTTGATCAGCCATTGGTATTGTATCATAAAATCCTAGAACAATCAAAACAACATACAGGATTGATTATCTTCCTCGACTAATTTACTCCATTTACAGGCTGAACACTCATGCCGTGATAGAGCCATTCATCATTGCAACAAATAGACAACTAAGTGTTATGCACCCAATCTACAAGCTTCTTCACCCACATTTCAGGGACACAATGAACATTAACGCCATGGCTAGGCAAATTCTCATAAATGCTGGTGGAATTCTCGAAAGCACTGTATTCCCAGGAAAATATGCCATGGAAATGTCAGCAGTTCTTTATAAAAACTGGGTTTTCACAGATCATGCACTCCCAACAGATCTAATCAAGAGGTGGGTTGTGTTCATTTCAGCCAAAATCAATTTCCTATAATCCTAAATTTCATAAACATGACTAGAAAATTAAATTCTCATACCCCATTTGCAGAGGAGTGGCGATTCCTGATCCAAGTAGCCCCCATGGCCTCAAGCTTCTGATAGAGGATTATCCTTATGCCGTCGATGGGCTCGAGATCTGGTCTGCAATTGAGAAATGGGTTATAGAATATTGTTCTTTATACTACGAATCAGATGAAATGGTTCAAGAAGACACAGAAGTTCAATCATGGTGGACAGAGCTTCGTAATGTCGGGCATGGGGATTTGAAAGACGAACCATGGTGGCCGAAAATGGACACAAGAGAAGACCTAATCAAATCATGCACCATCATAATTTGGATCGCATCAGCCCTACACGCCGCAGTGAACTTCGGGCAATACTCCTACGCCGGGTACCTCCCGAACCGGCCAACAGTAAGCCGACGGTTCATGCCGGAACCAGGAACGCCGGAGTTCAAAGAACTGGAGACGGACCCGGATTTAGCTTACTTGAAGACGATAACAGCGCAGCTACAAACACTCCTCGGCGTGTCGCTGATTGAGAGTTTATCTCGACATTCGGTGGACGAGATTTATCTAGGGCAGAGAGATACGCCGGATTGGACATCCGATGAAGAAGCAGCGGCGGCGTTTGAGAGATTTGGGGATCGGCTGCGGGAGATTGAAGAGAAGATTATGATGATGAACAAGGATGAGAAATGGAGGAATCGAGTTGGGCCGGTGAATTTGCCGTACACATTTCTGTTCCCAAATACCTCGAATTTCTACGAGGAAGAAGGCCTCAATGCCAGAGGGATCCCAAATAGCGTTTCCATATGAAACATCCTTCCTTAATTAAACTAATTAAATATTAAAAATAAAATAAAATATACGAAAAATATTAATATATAATATCTAAGATATATTACATAAATAATATATTTTTTAAAAATTTTCAATTCTTTTCAATGGAATTGGAGTATCCCGTCTCTTATTTCAATATTTATCCTCACGAAATTCTCCATTTATTTTTAATGGAATTTGAGCTGAATTATCAATAGAAATTTGTCGGATAAGACGTATTTTTCTATATATATATATAACGAGGAATATAATCATGTCCCCTAATCCGTTTAGTTAACGGGGAGAAAGCTCTCTATGGTTCTTTTCTTATACCCGATTTAAAAAAAATATATTATTTAGAGAAAATGTTCAAATATAATAGACATCTTTATTTTTTACAGTCATCTTAATATTACTTGAAACAACTAAAACAATAGCACGTTTTTAAGAAAAGTACATTTTCATTTATTTATTAATATACCTAACTATTACAACGAGGAATAGTTTTAGGGCGCTTGATAGCTTACAAGACTATCGAGATGCACTTAATTAGAAAGGGCCACCTATGTACAAAACGGGGTCCCACCTAACACCATTATTATTGCGTAATATCATCTACATAATCCTAAGCACCGACAGTTGTTGCCATGAGAACCAAATCAACTTCGCTCCGACTCCGATTGATCATTTCATTGCCACTGTTTGATTCTATAGCTACCCGTATCTCTGGAACTACTTGTGCCAAATTAAGCACCGCCTCCATCGCATAATCCGCCTCCTTACTCTTCGATGATTTTCCCACCTTCATTTAACCCCAAAAAAAAAATTAAAATTAACTTATATTGTAATAAATTTATCACAAGGGTAATTTTGTAATTTACATTTGATTTTTATTTCTTTTAATAGTGGATATTGATGACGTGGCTCCACTATCTGAGTGACATCGAACATGGATAAGATGACGATTCCACGTTCCCACCCATTTGGCGGAGTACTTTTTGGACAAATCAGAAGACGCCACGTGTAATGATTATATTTTTTCTCTCCCAATAATTAGAATAAATTCATTCTCCACTACACACTAAATAAAGTAAGAGAAGCTTTTGGACAACTTCTTGATCACTTATAATATTATCATAGTAATAATTATTTAATTTAAAAATAATAATTTTTATTTATTCGACCCGTCTTTAAATATGAGCTTGAAATTATATTAAAGTAGTTTGAACGCTCGTCTACCTGAAAGACTCCCACGTTTCTTTGAAAATTGAATCGACCCAACTAGCGATTTTAGATATCAATCCAGGTTTTGGACGTGGAGAGGATTAAATGTAATTAATTTTAAAAATAAATATTTGAAAAGTAGATATGAAAATAATTGTGGTAGTTACAAAAATAGGAAATTAACACGTTTTAAAATAGGGGAAGGGGGAAATTTCTTACCAGAACGGTACGGAGGCCGATGGCTTTTCCGGCGGCGATGTTGCGGAGGCTGTCGTCGAGGAACAGCTGCGAACAACGAACAAAACAAATCAATAAATGGTTGAGTTTAAAGGAAATTTCGTTTTACGACGGCGGGCGTACCGTACGACGGGGGTCAATGTCGGCGGCGTCTAGAGCGATTCTCATGGCGTCCATCGACGGCTTGAGAACGACCGGGAACTCGTTCGGCCGAGTCGCCGTCGGAAGATTTGGATTCATCGTCTCGAAACATATGATCTTCTCGAAACAACCCTCTAAGCCCAATCGACCGAGAACTTCGGTCGCATGCTTCATGTCGGAATTCGTGAATATCTATGGATCAAACAGAGATTTATCAATTTTAAATTATAAAAGTTTCATCAGAAAAGTCAAACTTACGATTTTTCTTTGCGGAATAGTCAGTAAGAGACGCCGGAGCTGAAAGTCCTGTTTGATCCGGTCGTACGGCAGCCTCCCGTGCACGAAACTGAAACCCAAAACACCAAACCAGACATTAAATTAAACGATCATTGTTTGTCTTAATCCAAACAAGTGGGTTTTTGTTTTTTATTCTCTTACTCATGGTAATCATCGGCATGAATGTCATAGCCCAATGCCTGCACATAATCAAATCACCCAAAAGAATTAGCGTATAGTTTAGAACAGAGCATGTTTTTTTTTTTTTTTAATTCATTAATGATCGAGAAATTACTCGCAAACCAGCCAGAGTGCTGCCGTATGTTTTAAAAAGCTCTGTCCGGAGAATCGGAGCTTGGGTTTTCGGGAATCCAAATTTCTCGATGAGAAAATCTGTCATAATCAACGCCGCCAGTCAAAATCTTAATCGTTATTTGGACAAAATCAGTGTTAAACCTTAAAACCCAACAAGAACATGAAAAAACAAAACATTTTTCAGAAACCTTCGATGTTTTTCTTGCAAGCAGCTGCAATTCCAGTGCTGAAAGGGTACAGAGTGTCATCCAAATCTGTATGAAAAAACATAGTAAGAATCCTAAAATCTTGGAGGAAGAACAACAACAAGAAGAACAAGAACAAGCTACCGAAAAGGAGGCAATCCAAAGAAGAAGCCATGGCTGAAAACAGAGCAAAACAGAGCAAAACAGAGTTGAGAAGAAGCAAGAGAGAAGCAGAGGGAGCGAAGAGGGGAGGGAATACGAGTGGAATATATAGGGAAAGGTGCGAGGTACACGCGCTTGGATAACGACGCGCGTGAACATGCTGAGTCAGCCTCCTCATTTTTATTATAATTTAAATAAAAAAATCAAGGTTAAAAAATATAATTACAACCCGACTAATTTATTTACATTATAAATAAAAATAAATAAGTACGGAGCTAAGGCATGTGGTGTGGATTTAGGTTAGGGTTAGGGTTGGGGTTAGATTATTTAATGTTGGAGGGTGGGTTGGTTTTAATTTATCCGGATCGGTGTGCCGAGTTGGAATGGGACCCAGCCACGCGGTTTGATGTTGACGACTGCCTGGACGAGACGAACCTACGCCGTTCTGAGCCACGTGTCCAACTCGGAGTTTCGTACCCAACTCAACCACCCACGTGGGAGATTTTGCCTTCCCAAAATCAAATTTTATTTAATTTTTAAATAATAATAATAATAATCATATATATTTGTCCAATTTTATTTAAATCTTAAAATGTCCTAAAATTAGGTCACCGTCACATTTTAAATTTTTTAAAAAAAAATTTGATTTATTAAATTTAAATTAAATTTTTTTATAAAGTTTTAACCAATTAATAAACATATTAGACATTTTAAAAATTAAGCGACGGTAGAAATTTGTAATTAAATTTATATTTATATATTATTCTTTCGACCATTATTGATTAATGATTTTTTTTTTAAATATAAAAGTTAAAATATTTAAAATTCTAATATTTTAATCCACGATAAATATCTCAAAAAATTGATAAATTAATAAATGGCATATTTAGATATAAATTTAAAACTTTTTTTTATTGGATGAAACTAAAAAATGATACCTCACGTGACACGTTTATGTTATTTATTAATTACAGTAAAGCGCTTATAATTTTTATTTACATCGTATTTATCATATAATATTATATAAAATGATGATGAAAGAGGAAAAAAATAAACGAATAAAAACAAAATTTTATAAGATATTTATATGATAATGTGAAATTAAGTTTATAATATATATTTATATAAAAAAAAACTAACCTTATTATATAATTATTTGGGAGTGACGTATTCCTAAATAATTGCAATTATTAAAGTAAAAATATTATTAATTGATTAATTGGATTAGATAATTAAACAACAAAATTGAGTGTTCCATAATTAATTCTGGATGTGACGTGGATTGTGACTTTGTGTGTTACGTAACCCCATTATTAACCTTACTTCTTATCTTTTTAAATTATATAAAATATTTAAAAGTAACCAATAATTCAAATATAAATATATATAAAAAAATTAGTATTTCATTACAAATTTAATAAATTTCTAAACTACTTATAATTTTTTTATTCTGAATTTAATCGAATTTTAAATTTGCACCTAATAAATTAACAAATTTGCTAAAATCTAAAATTTTTTAGGGTTGAAATAGATACGAATATAATTTCACACGATAAATAAAAAATTAATTTAGTCTTTAAATTTTAATATTATGTTTATTAATTATTTTTTAAAATTTGAATTTGTGTTTATATATATATATATATATATCAACTGTTATCGGGATACAAAAATAATAATGAGAATGTTGGTTTAATCTATGATGTGAAGTTATCTATTTATAATCAGACAAATTACAATGATATGAAAAGAGTAATAATTTAAAATATCAATAAATGGAAAGATATCTATAGTCAGAAGACAAATATCTACATATTTGTCTTATAATAAAATATCAAATATAATATATGTGGTAAATTATAATTTAGTACTAAATATTCTTAACAAATAACTTACTATGTTGACTGGTCGAGTCAAGAAGTTTTCGTATCTGCTTTCTATTTCAATTCCTAATTGTGCAAAAAAAAAGAAAAATCTAATTTTTCTAGAAATCGAGGGAAGGAAAGGGATGATGACACCCAATTTAGCTAAGGAATAGAGGTAGAAGCCGGGGCCACCGGAGCATGTCTGGGTCGTCCATTGAAAGAGGGAAATAAATCTCTCTTTACTCTCTTACTCGTTTTGTCATCTCTAATGAAGTGGGCCCCACGGGATTACAACTCCACGTGCTAGATAGACATTTCTAGAGAAAAAGTCGAAAATTATTAGAATTTTTTTAAAGTTAGTCGATAAATACAAAATTAAATTTATAAAAAAATGTTTGATGGAGGGAGTAAAGTATTTTAGTAATTAAATGTAAAGTTAATGTATAAAATTGTATTTTTAGCATGGGGTGATGGATATAGGCACCAACTCTTATAATTTAATATTATATATTTTGATAAGTGGACTTTATACTTTATTTTTAACGTAAGTCTCATTTTTTGTTTTATGTGCATTTTTTTTAATTATTAGTTGGATGGTGATAAAGACTTATTATTAATTTAACTTTTTTATTTTATTTTAATTTTTATATATTTCATTTTAATCTAAAAACTTAAATATCGTATGATTTATTTGTGAATTTTATTAAATATTTGGTAACAAACTTTATTATATTAAAAAATGACACGTTAAATTATAATTGGATATAAAAAATTAAAGAATTAAATAAAGTATTTAAAAAATCGAGACATAAAGAGCAGTTGGATAGGCAGATCAGCAACAGCATTCCAACATTATCCACACAATTGTTTAAATTATATATATTTTTTTAACTCTAAATTTCCCAATAAATATTAGAAAATATCTTAAGAAAAGTCTTTTCCAAAATTAAAATTATTGGTTAAATCAGATATTATTATTATAATTTATATTTTAAAAAACTAAAAATTATGTGTTTAATTTTTTTAATAGGTTAGAGATTAAAACATTGACATTTGAGATGTTTCGTGTTTTGTATTCATTGATAAATAGAGGACAAATAAATAAAATGGCGAGAATTCTATGTAATAATGGTGGAAATTATAATTTAATAGATATTAATTTAAATTTTTAGAAATTAATTAATTAATCATCGTTATTAGTTGAGATCTATAATTCAAAATTTATAATTTCTCTCTTCAAATTTTGATTAATTGTATAAGTGGCTGTAGTTTAGTGGTAAGAATTCCACGTTGTGGCCGTGGAGACCTGGGCTCGAATCCCAGCAGCCACATAATAATAAGATTTTGTGAGTTTTGCTTCTTACCCAGTTCATTGGGCTCTATTTGGGCCGGATGACAATCGATGATATGGCCCATTATCGAAGCTATTGGGCTCTGTTTGGGCCGAATGACAATCGATGATATGGCCCATTATCGAAGCTAGTAAAAATGATTATAATCCAAAATAATTCAAAATTTTGGAGTTTAGTTTAATATAGTTATAAGTTTGAATTTTAAGTATTATAATCCAAAATTATAATATACAAGTGGCTGTAGTTTAGTGGTGAGAATTCCACGTTGTGGCCGTGGAGACCTGGGCTCGAATCCCAGCAGCCACACAAATATATATCATTAGAAATTGGTTTTTTATATATTTTAATTATTACAAACCAAATTTTTATTTTTAAATAGAGCTTCATATGTTAATTCAATTACGTATAAAAATAACACAAATTTGAATTTGATCATTTAAGCAAAGGATTTCTATCAAAGTAATTAGCTGGTCGGAGCTCGAAACCGCCATGGAGAGCCGTCATCGCCGGAAACTCCTCTTGACAAGGGCTGTGATGGAACCCCACCGTGTACCATACAACAATATCTCTATTCTCAATTCTTCTATTCCTGCAAAATTATCGATAATTTTTTAATTAAAAAAATTAAGGATATTAAAGTTATTAATAAAGTATTTTTAAAATAAATTATTAACTAATTGTATTTAAAATATATTTTAATTATTTGAAATTTATTTACCTTTTGGCCCAAACAGCTAAGCCATCATCACCACGGCTCCGATCGGCGTAAAACCCGACCGGCCATCTCTCCGACTTGTTATAAGGAGTCACCCATAACGGGTACTTAGTGTAAGCCGCTCTGATTTGAGGGTAGTCATCGTCGGCCAGTAAGGAATTAACCGGTTGTCCGGTGATGAGCCGGTAGCCAACCGTATTCCCAATCTTTGTCTTCTTATTGGGGTTTACAAATAAGAGCTCGGCTGGCTCGTGGGAGGTCAGCTGAAGCTTGGCTTGAGTTTCGGTTTTGATGGTCTCTCTGTTAATTTTCCAGTAGCTTTTCCGGGGTGACGTGGCGTTGACCTTCGTTGTCGGCACTTGCGTAGTCAACTTGGCTTTGACGAAGGAGTTGTCGGTGCCGTCAACGTCGAGGTCAAGGTAGTAGGTTAGGAAGTGGTCGTGGTTGACGGCCACCGTGTTGGCGGCGATCAGAGTTCCGTATGTTTCTTCCGTTATATCTACGTTGTTTCTGTACGGTGTGGCCTTCACCTCCAAAAGCCCCGTTAAAGCTATCTGCCAACACACACCTAATTATAATTATAATAATTTAATAAAAAAAATATTATTCTACCTTCTCCTTTACATTAAAAAAATAAAAATATTATTTTATTTGTCCTTTATATTTAAAAAAATAAAAAATACTTACCAACATAAAATTATCTATAAACTTTCAAATATTATATTAATACATTAAATTTTTTTAAAAATAGTTTAAAATTTCCAGTTAATATATTAAAATTGGATAGGAAAATGATCTATAAGGTAGATAGACGGTTTCGACTCATATAATAAAGAGGTTAGATACTAATTTTAAAAGTTCACAAGTATTTTTTAAAAAATTAGACGGTATTAATAAGAAAAATTAAACTTCAGTCCAACCTCAGATACACGGATTGGGGCACAATACCGACACTTGTTGAGGATTGTTGGAAGGGAGTGTTGGGAGAGAGTCCCACATTGGCTAATTTAGAGAATGATCATGAATTTATAAATGAGGAATATTTCCATTAGTATGAAGTTTTTGGGAATACTAAAACAAAGCTACGAGAGTTTAAAAGGAAGTTGTCCGAGACAATTTGATACACTCATCATGAAACACTCGCTCTATCATTATAACACACACATGTGCTACAAGATGTCTTGTGTCGGTTTGACACATTTAAAATAAAATATTAAAAGTTTAAAAAAAAGCTGAACCCTCACCAAACTTTTGAAAAATTTAAGGGTTAACTACCTTAGATGAACACGATTCTTCACAATGATATGATATTGTCCACTTTGAGCATAAGCTCTCGTGGCTTTGCTTGACTTTCCACAATGATATGATATTGTCCACTTTAAGCATAAGCTCTCGTGGATTTGCTTTGGGCTTTCCCAAAAGGCAAAATTTAAGGATTAACTATGTTAGATGAACCGACTTTCCACAATGATATGATATTGTCCGCCTTAAGCATAAGCTCTCATGACTATGCTTTGGGCTTTCCAGAAGGTCTCAGGCCAATGGAGATTGTTAGAATTGGTCAATCCATTAGAATAGCTTGAAGTTAGTCATGCCATAAGAATAGGCTTACTTCGTTAGTTTCCTATGAAATCGGATCTATTAGTTAATCTTTTGCCAATATAAATAGAATATGTCCTCAATAGTGTGAGGCACAGTTTTGCATAAACTTGATATGGTATCAGAGCCGAAATAAGATAGCATTCATTCATTATAAACTCATGATCATTTCCTAAATTAGTTGAGGTGTGACTTTCATCATCCAACCATGGAACGAGTAAGTAAGAAATAATAATGATTTAGGAGAAGAAAAGGAATACCCCAATTTTAATAGAGCCACTCCTTTTGAATTCCCAGTCAAGAACATAGTCATAATTCCCAACATTTGCCACCATTCTAACCACCAAGCTCCTCTCCGCCTCCCCTCGTCTAATCTGCAAAACAGTAATTAATTACAACAAAAAAACACAAGATTTACAAGAATTTTGCAAGAATTCATCGGAATTCTCCTCACCACTTTTCCAGGAATATTGATCTCTGTATGTCTCCATAAAACGTCCCCTGATTGGCGTTCGAAGATACAGATTGCTCTGGTTACCTTCTGCGCCCGCCCGTCGGCGCCGGCCATGTACCCATCGAGATACTCGGCGGATTCCGGGCAGTCAATCAGCGGCTGCAGAGTGTCCGCGGACCGCCCAAATCCAAACTCTCCGATATCCATGAAGGTTCTGAAGTACCATTCATTTGTTGGATCCATATACGGCACAAACGTCTCTGAAATATGTCCTCTGTAAAGCACTCGTCGGAATTTCTTCTTCTCGTCGTCGAAAATGGAGGCCGTCGAGATAATAACTCCGGCTCTGGCGTTGAACCCAACGTGGAAGACCCAATTTTCCCATTTTACTCGATGGCCTTCGACGGTGAAATGGGTTTTTGTCGCGTTGGGATTGGTGGATTTGTGCTCTGTTTTCTTTGATTGGTAATCGGTGCCTTCTGATTCCGGTAAAGGGGCGGTGAATCTGTCGGAATAGTCGATGATTTTCATCGAATCGACGTCGATTAGTGTAATGATACCTTCAATTGGCCGGGAGAAGACATTGCTGGTTCCTTCTCTGTAAAAGCACGCAGCTTTTAGAACCCTTTTGGTCGTTTTCTCGCCGTACCAGCCGACTGTAAATGGGATGCAAGAAACATGAGACAAATTCAAGCCTCTCCTATGAATGGAGGCTTTGAATTTTGGGTAATTGAGAGGTAATTTACTAGCTTGGAAGAGCTCGAGAAAAGTGAAAGGAGGGTATCCATGGCCGTTATAGACATGGTCGGATTTGACCGACCGTGTGGCAAGGTCTACAAGTAGCTCGTGGGTGGAATCCGCCGCACGAACCACAACCTTGGCTTGACGCGGCGGGGGGCAGAGGTGGGTGTGGCTGTTTTGTTCACCGGAAGAGAGCCAGGAAAGAACATGTTTCTTCTCTGGTTCCTCCAAGTCAACGAAGTGAAATGTGAGATTTTGAAGGTTTCCCAGGTGGGATTTTTGGATAATGAGCCTTATTTGGTCGAGCTCCGCCGGGTTTAGAGGGTCGAGTGGATGGAAATGGGGTGGCGGCGCCGCCGTGGAGAAATGAAGGTGAAGAACAAGAAGAAGAAACAGAGGAAGAGCCATTGAGGGAGGGAGGAGGGAAAATTCAACTTAAAAATGTGAAAAAGAAGAACTTATTGTATACAATTCTGTGTGTTTTCTTGCATTGAGAGCAAGTGTCATTTGACTATCAGAGAGTCTTAAAGTAGAATCAAAGGAGGTAATTATGGGTGTTAGACGAACACGACTCTCCACAATGGTATGATATTGTCCACTTTGGGTATGAACTCTGGTGATTTTGTTTTGGGCTTCCCCAAAATACCTCGTACCAATGGAAAAAATATTCATTAATTCCCTAAATTAGCTGATGTGGGACTTTCATCATCCAACAATGGGTTCATCAGAGAGGGCAAATGGAGCGGTTGAATGGGCGGGAAGGGGTGACTTTAAGAACAGGATTGCTCTCGAAGAAATTGGTTGGCCTCAGCTCAAACCCACTGCTCAGCGTTGGCATTAATGGGAAATCTTCTTGGCAAGGCACATGATGAAACCCCATCGTGTACCACATCACTATGTCCTTCTCCTCTATCTCCCTGTTCCTGCGTTCATCAGCACATCCATATATGTTCTTGCTTAGACTCTTTCTTAAACTTAGTAACCATTCGTCTATTTTTTTACGACATAATGTCCTCAAATAGAACTTTAAACGATAAAACTAAGGTCAGTCTATATAGATCGAATTGAAACCATGTCAAAACTATAGGAGATAGCGTGATGATGTACAATATGCATATACAAATTAAACTATTGTAAGATCTCACATCGGTTGGAGAGGAGAACGGAGCATTTTTTTACAAGGGTGTAGAACCTCTCCCTAGGAGACACGTTTTAAAAAAGTGAGACAGACGACAATGTGTAACGAGCTAAAGCGGACAATATTTACTAACAATGGGCCTGAGTTATTACAAATGATATTAGAGCTAGACACCAAGACACCATACAGTGTGCCAGCGACGATGTTAGGCCCCCAAGGAGATGGATTGCGAGATCTCACATCGGTTGGAGAGAGGAATTGGGGTGGATTGTGAGATCCCACATTGGTTGGAGAGGGGAACTGAGATCAGTTGGAGAGTGGCATTATGGTCAATTGTGAGATCCCACCTCGATTATGAAATCTCATATATGAGAGGGGAATGAACATTCCTTATACGGGTATGAAAACGTGATGCTAACGGTGATACGTAACAAGCCAAAACAACCAATATCTGTTTAAAGTGGGCTCGGGCTGTTACAATTATGGTCGACACGCCCTCTATATTTAATAAAAAAAAATTGTTTATTTTACCTAGAAGTTTGTGTATCCCACTAGCTACATAGCACATGTTATTTATGTTAAATTAATCATAAATCTACTGTCCAAACAGTGGCTATAAAATGATTTAACTTAACCTAATCACATGCATAAATCCTTTTATTAAGCTAACTAAAACAATTAAATTAATTTAGATTACTTTAATCAGACGGCTTACCTTAGACTCCAAGTAGCCAAGGTATCATCTCCACGGCTCTGATCTGTGTAGGGCCCAGAGGCCCATTTCTCAGAGTTATTATACGGTGTAACCCACACATCGTAATTCGTGAACGCTGCCCTAATTTGGGGGTAATCGTCAACACTCATAAGGGGACCCGCCGCCGACTTCGGAATCAGACGGTACCCGACGGGATTCCCCAATCTGGTCCTCCGATTGGGATTAACAACCGCCAACTCCGCCGCTTGACTGCCGAATTTGATCCTCGCATCGGCCTCTGTTCTGGCCGTCTCGGAGACCACCGTCCAATAGCTCTTCCTAGGGGAATCGGGGGTCGGTGGTCGGACTGTGCGGAGGTTGGATTTGACGAAGGAGTTGAGGCCGCCGTCGATGTCGAGATCGAGATGGTAGATGAGGAAGTGGTCATGGCGGACGCCGATCGTATTCTCGGAGATCAACGCGCCGTACACTTCCTCCTTTATTTGGTCACTGTGAGTGTATTTTGATGCCCTTACTTCCAGTAAACCCGTTAACCCGACCTGTCAATAATAATTATTAATTATTAATTTTTTTATTAATAATATATTAATGAAATCGATTAAAAAATACCCATAAATTTTTAAAATTTATATAAATACCTTTAAACATATAAAAAAACGATTAAATTTTGTTAAATTTTTTTTATTATCCTATATATTAATTTTAAAAACTTTCTAATATATATATATATATATTTATTTATTTTTTTTTGTTAATTCAAAATTTTAGGTGTATTTTTAAACGGAATAATACTCGTCTTAAAAATTTTAAATGGTATTGATGAAAAATTTTAAAACGTATTTATTTTAAAATAAGCTTTAATTTTAAAAAATTTATTAATATTATATGATGAAACTATAAACACGTTTATAAATTTTAAAAATACAAAAAAGTAATATTGATAAAAAATTAATTTTATTTTTTTATTTTTGTAAATAATCTATATTAAGGATATTTAAAAGTAATTTAAAATTAAAAAAAATATTTTAATTGACTTACATTTGCAATAATGGAGCCGCTCTGCTTAAATTCCCAATCGACAATATAATCATAGTTGCCGACAGCCGCCACCATCCTGACCACCAAGCTAACTTCCGGCCTTGTCTCTCTGACCTGCAAATGAGCCCTAAACCCTAAGCCCAACGGCTCAGATTCGCCGGAATTTTGTGAACGTAAAAAGTGAACTTACAACTCTATTGGGAATCGTGCCCTCCGTGTGCCGCCACATGATATCACCGGCGTGGCGTTCGAAGATACAGAACGTGTTGGGCATCTTTACCGGCCTCCCATCTCCGGCCGCCATGTACGTGTCCATAAACACTGCGTTTTCTGGGCAGTCTCTGAGTGGCTCTAATGGTACTGCGCACTGCCCGAAGCCGTACTCGCCGGAGTCGAAGAACGTCCGGTAGGACCATTCTTGGGTTAAATCCATGTAGGGTACGAACAGCTCCGATATGAAAGCTCTGTATAGTACTTGTCGGTGCTTTTGCTTTTCGATATCGTAGATTGATGCTAGCGATATGATTGGTCCTGCTCTCTCGTCGAAGCCCACGTGTAATTTCCAGTTTGACCAACTGCTCGGTTTTCAAACTTTCGTGTCAATAATTTAGATTCTTTTAAGGATGTGTTCACGTTATTATTTTTTTAAACTAATCGTGAGATCGGAATGAGGAGAACTAAACATTCCTTGCCGACGCCTTTTAAAAATGGGAAGCCCAAGAGAAAAAATAGAGTGTGGACTTCCCGAGAGGGAAATCAGGGTGTGGATTTCCCGAAAGGGAAAGCAAGATGTGGACTTCCCGAGAGATCAAACAGGGTGCGAACTTCTCGAGAGGGAAAACAGAGTGTGGAAACCTTTTAAAATTCCAAGTGGAAGCCCGAGAGGGAAAACAGGGTGTGAAAACCTTGAGGGGAAGCTCGAGAGAGAAAACAGGGTGTGGACGACTTCCCGAGAGGGAAAACAGGGTGTGAAAACCTTTTAAAAATACTGAGAGAAAACCCGGATGGAAAAGCCTAGGATGTGAAAACATTTTTAAAACGTTGAGGCGAAAGACGAGAAAAAAAGCTCAAATAAGACAATATTGGATAGATATGTAATGGGACATTTCCGCTAATGGTTAAGCTCACCTAATGGAGTGGCCGTTGACTCTGAAGCTGGGGCCTTCCGGCTGCACCATCTTTATTCCGTTCAAAGGAGGCAAAAATGGCGGCTTGAGCATCGATTCTCTGTAATCGGTTCCATCGGCCTTCGGAATCGGAGCCTCATATCTATCTCGAAACCCAATAATCTTCATCTGATCGAGATCGACGGTCACCGTTACGCCTTCCACCAGTCTCATGTACAAATTCACACTCCCATCCAAATAGTAGCACTGAACCTTCACCGTCCTCTTTTGCTTTCTCTTTTCCCCAAACCATCCAACGCTAAAACACGCGCAAACCACCTCTTCCATTTTCAGCCCTCTTTTTTTCATCGCCGCCGCGAACGGTGGGTGTGACGGCGGAAGAGCGGCGGCGGCGAACTGCTCCTCGAATGTAAACGGCGCGTAGGCTGGACCGGAGTAGACCCGGTTCGAGATTATAGCTTTTTTGCCCAGGTCTATGAGGATCTCGTGAGTGGCACTGTTGTAACGGACGGTGGCGGCGGCGCGTCGGGGCGGCGGTGGGGTTTTGGGGTTTGAGTGCCATGAGAGTAGAGACTGCTTGTTGGGATCGGCGAGGGCGACGTATTGGAACGTGACGTTGGTGGTGGAGGGGTTGGGGAGGGAGTCGGTGATGAGTGACCGGATGAGATCGAATTCGTCCGGTGAGAGTGGGTCCAGAGGGTGACGGCGGACGGCGGCGGCGGCGGCGGCGGAGAGGAGGGAAATGAGGAGTGGGAGGAAGAAGAGAAAAAGTTTTGAGGGGTTAAACTTTGCCATTTTTTGGGATTTTCTTTTTTTGAAAATTCAAATATAATAACAATGTTTTCTGCCTCGTCCAATTACATAATCACACGTGTCAATAATAAATTTTTTAATTTTTTTGTTATATTTTTATATGTATTATATATTTTTTTTCATCTATACGTATAATATTTTAAATTTAGCTCATAAATATAATTGAAGCTTAGCCCACTTCTTTATTGAATAATGGAAGTGAAAAAAAGTTATTCGAATATCACACGATGTAAATTTATTTGATCACGAGAGATCTCATGACATAGAAGGTCTGTATGAAGTACAGTCTAAGGAGATAGTTATGGTTTCAGTGAGCGCAAACGGATCGATTGAGCGGGTGGGGAGGGGTGACTTTAAGCACAGGATTGCTCTCGAAGAAATTGGTCGGTCTCAGCTCAAACCCACTGCTTAGCGTTGGCATTATTGGGAAATCTTCTTGGCAAGGCACGTGATGAAACCCCATGGTGTACCACATCACTATGTCCTCATTCTCTATCTCCCTGTTCCTGAGTTCATCAACTCATCCACGTATGTTCTTGCTTAGACTCTTTNTTAGTGGGTGCCAATAAATTTCTTCACATTTAAAAAAAAAACAAAAAACAAATTTGATCATTGAACTTATAATTTTAATAAAGTAGTTTTGTGAGGTCAGGCGTGTAAACCTCCCCAGGAATTTTAAAATATTGATCTAGAGTCTAAAAGTAGAGCACAAATAGAATAATATCTACTAGCCGTGAAAAAAAGTCTAAAGAGAATAATATCAGTCCTTCAATCATAGGTAAGGTTTAATCAAATTACTTTAATCGGACGGTTTACCTTAGACTCCAAGTAGCCAAGGTATCATCTCCACGGCTCTGATCTGTGTAGAGTCCAGAGGCCCACTTCTCAGAGCTATTATACGGTGTAACCCACACATTGTAATTCGTGAACGCTGCCCTAATTTGGGGGTAATCGTCAACACTCAGAAGGGGACCCGCCGCCGACTTCGGAATCAGACGGTACCCGACGGGATTCCCCAATCTGGTCCTCCGATTGGGATTAACAACCGCCAACTCCGCCGCTTGGCTGCCGAATTTGATCCTCGCATCCGCCTCTGTTTTCGCCGTCTCGGAGACCACCGTCCAATAGCTCTTCCTAGGGGAATCGGAGCTCGGTGGTCGGAGTGTGCGGAGGTTGGATTTGACGAAGGAGTTGAGGCCGCCGTCGATGTCGAGATCGAGATGGTAGGTGAGGAAGTGGTCATGGCGGACGCCGATCGTATTCTCCGATATCAACGCGCCGTAGACTTCCTCCTTTATTTGGTCACTGTGAGTGTATTTTGATGCCTTTACTGCGAGCAAACCCGTTAACCCCACCTGTCAATAATAATTATTACAAATTAATTTATTTTAAAATAAACTCGAATTTTAAAAATGATTTAATAAATTTATTAATAGTAACTTATATATATATTTTTTTAAAGTACCCATATTAATAACTTTAAACTTTTAATATATATATAATTAATTAATTAATTAATTTCCTAAAAAATGAAATGAAAAATATTTTAAATTGAGTTACATTTGCAATAATGGAGCCACTCTGCTTAAATTCCCAGTCGACAATATAATCATAGTTGCCCACAACTGCCACCATCCGGACCACCAAGCTAACTTCGGGCCTCGTCTCTCGAACCTGCAAATAAACCCTAAACCCTAAACTCAACGACTCAGATTCGTTGGAATTTTGTGAACGTAAAAAGTGAACTTACGACTCGATTGGGAATTTTGCCTTCCGTGTGACGCCACATGATATCACCGCCGTGGCGTTCAAAGATACAGAAAGTGTTGGCCATCTTAACCGGCCTCCCATCTCCGGCCGCCATGTACGTGTCCATAAACACTGCGTTTTCTGGGCAGTCTCTGAGTGGCTCTAACGACACTGCAGACTGCCCGAAGCCATACTCGCCGGCGTCGATAAACGTCCGGTAATACCATTCTTCGTTTATATCCATGTACGGTACGAACAGCTCCGATATGAAACCTCTATGCAGTACTTGTCGGCGCTTTTGCTTTTCCATGTTGTAGATTGATGCTAGCGATATGATTAGCCCAGCTCTCTCGTCGAATCCCACGTGTAATTCCCAATTTGACCAACTACTCGATTTTCAAAACATTAGATCTTTTCAATTTGTTAATTACTACCGAGTAAAAAGAAGCAAAAAAAACAATTGTGAAATGAACATACATCTCATTAATATTTATAGAATAGACAGCGTTAAGCACTAACAATTATCCACAATTTGTTAATTACTATCAATTCTAGTATAGTTACGATTATCTAGTAATTATTCTATTACGTTCACTAACAATTCTACTAAAAGTTAGTAATTTGTTCGACTTTCGAGAGTATACATTTATATATATTTTGAAGCTTACCTAATAGAATGGCCGTTGACGGTGAAGCTGGGGCCTTTGGGCTCCACCAGCTTAACTCCGTTCAAAGGTGGCAAAAATGGCGGTTTAAGAGTCGATTCTCTATAATCAGTTCCATCGGCCTTTGGGATCGGAGCCTCGTATCTATCTCGAAACCCGATAATCTTCATCTCATCAAGATCGACGGTCACGATCATGCCTTCCACGGGCCTCATGTAAAAATTCACACTCCCATCCAAATAGTAACATTGAACCTTCACTGTCCTCTTTTGCTTCGTCTTTTCCCCGAACTACCCAACGCTAAAGCTCCCGCAAACCACCTCTTCCATTTTTAGCCCTCTCTTTTTCATCGCCGCCACGAACGGTGGGTGGGACAGCGGAAGAGCAGCGGCAGCTAATTGCTCATTGGATGTGATGAGCGAGTAAGCTGGACCGGAGTAGACCTGGTTCGAGATTATAACTTTTTTGTCCAGGTCTATAAGGATCTCGTGTGTGGAACTGTTGTAACGGACGATGGCGGTGGCGTGTCGGGGTGGCGGTGGGGTTTTGGGGTTTGAGAGCCATGAGAGCAGAGATTGCTTGTCGGGATCGGCGAGGGCGACGTATTGGAACGTGACGTTGGTGGTGGAGGGGTTGGGGAGGGGGTCGGTGATGAGTGACCGGATGTGTTCGAATTCGTCCGGTGAGAGTGGGTCCAGAGGGTGACGGCGGACGGCGGCGGCGGCGGCGGTGGAGAGGAGGGAAATGAGGAGCTGGAGTAAGAAGAGAATGAGTTTGGAGTGGCTAAATTTTGCCATTTTGGGATTTTCTTTTTTTAGTAACTATCCATTTTTGGAGGGGTTAAATAAGTACAACCGTCCAATTACATGGTTCCACGTGTCATATATTATTTCCGGCATTTTTGTATCACATTTAATTAAAGTAGAAAATCGAATTTAATGAAATTATATTATTAGAGTAAGTTGAGAGAAAGAATTAACTAACACCAAACCCTAAATTAACTGTAATTAGGATTATCCAACCAAAACCCTAAAAACTAGGGTCGTGTTAGACTTTTTATTATTTATTTATTTATTTTTTTTTCATATATGCAATAATATAAAATTTTAAAGTAATAAATAAAACTTGAAGCTTAGCTTATGTTGAGAGATTTTTATTTAAAAAAAAAATTAAAAATAGCTCATAAATATAATGGAAGCCTAGCCTACCATATTTAATTAAAGTGGAAAATTAAATTTAATGAAATTAAATTATTAGAGAAAAAGAAGGAGAGAGAAAAATAAGTAAATAAATAACTCTACTAACTACGGTTATCTAACCAAAGCTTGAGTTGGGTTAGGTTTTATTTTTTATACGGGTTGAATTTTTAAAAAATTAATAAATTTGGCCCGTTCTAAGTTTACATTTTTTTTAATAGGATCAAACCAACCAACCCAAAAGTATGGTTACAACCGAACCCAACCTACCATACTTTTAAAAGGGTTCTCAATATAGAGAGTCGTGGTTCCTAACATGACACAAGAGTAGTGCGCTCGTGGTTCTTAATATGACATCAGAGTCATACTTAAGCGTTTACTGATCTTTCTTCTTTATTGGATAATGAAAAGAAGAACTTATTCACGAAGGCATGACATTTGGAGAGGCTTTATTATTTTCTTGCATTGAGAGGAAGTGTTGAGTATCAGACTATAGAAATTTATTTGATTGTGAGAGATCTCGTGACATAGAAAGTCTTAAAGTACAATAAGGAGGTAGTTATGGTTTTAGTGAGCGCAAACGGAGCGGTTGAGCGGGCGGGGAGGGGTGACTTTAAGCACTGGATTGCTTTCGAAGAAATTGGTCGGTCTCAACTCAAACCCAGTGCTGAGCGTTGGCATTAATGGGAAATCTTCTTGGCAAGGCGCATGATGAACTCCGAGAGTGTACCACATTACTATGTCCTTGTTCTCTATCTCCCTGTTCCTGCGTTCATCAACTCATCCACATATGTTCGTGCTTACATATTACAAATTTGGAAACCTCTATCTAACAGACACGTTTTAAAACCTTGCGAGTAATATTTGCTAACGGTGGGGAAGAGTTTTAAAACGTTGAGGGAAAACTTAGAAGAGAAAGCCCCAAAAGGATAATATATATGCTAGTTGTAGGAAAACGGTTTTAAAACCTTAAGGAAAAGTTCAAATAGGACAATATTAACTAGCGTTGGGCTTGGGTCATTATAAATGGTATCATAGCCAAACACCAAGTTGTGTGCCAACGAAGACGCTAGACACTCAAGGGGGTGGATTGTGAGAGCGCACACCAAGCCGTGTGATAGCAAGGATGCTGGACCCTCAAGGGGGTGGATTGTGAGATCCCACACCAAGCCGTGTGACAGCAAGGATGCTAGACCGTCAACGGGGTGGATTGTGAGATCCTACAGCAAGCCGTATGACAGCAAGGATGCTGGACCCTCAAGGGGGTGGATTGTGAGATACCACACTAAGCCGTGTGACAGAAAGGATGTTGGACCCTCAAGAGGGTGGATTGTGAGATCCCACACCAAGCCGTGTGACAGCAAGGATACTAGACCCTCAAGGGAGTGGATTGTGAGATACCACACTAAGTCGTGTGACAGCAAGGATGCTGGACCCTCAAAAGGGTGGATTGTGAGATCCCACACCAAGCCGTGTGACGGCAAGGATGCTGGACCCTCAAGGGGTGGATTGTGAGATCCCACACCAAGCCGTGTGACAGCAAGGATGCTGGACTCTCAAAGGGGTAGATTATGAGATCCTATACCGAGTCGTGTGACAGTGTAGACACTAGACACCAAGGTGTACATCCAAACCAAACCTAAAAATTTTAAAATTTTGAGGAAAAAAAAGACAATAGTGGTGGGTTAGGCTGTTACAAGTTTAAACTTGGTTTCAGTGGGCTTGAATCAGACGGTTTACCTGAGAGTCCAAGTAGCCAACGTATCATTTCCACGGCTCTGATCTGTGTAGAGCCCAGAGGCCCATTTCTCAGAGCTATTATACGGTGTAACCCACACATTGTAATTCGTGAACGCCGCCCTAATTTGGGGGTAATCGTCAACACTCATAAGGGGACCCGCCGTCGACTTCGGAATCAAACGATACCCGACGGGATTCCCCATTCTGGTCCTCCGATTAGGGTTAACAACCACCAACTCCGCCTCTTGACGCCCAAATTTGATCCTCGCATCCGCCTCTGTTTTCGCCGTCTCGGAGACCACCGTCCAATAGCTCCTCCTAGGGTTATCGGGATTCGGTGGTCGGACAGTGCGGAAGTTGGATTTAACGAACGAGTTGGTGCCGCCGTCGACGTCGAGATCGAGATAGTAGGTGAAGAAGTGGTCATGGTTGACCCCAATCGTATTCTCGGATATCAACGTGCCGTACACTTCCTCCATTATTTGGTCTCTGTGAGTATATTTTGATGCCTTCACTGCTAGCAAACCGGTCAACCCAACCTGCCGTTATCGAATATATTTTATATAGCCGTAATCAATTAAATTATTTAGGGTATGGTAGTCTCGATCTATTAGAGCTTACAGTAGCGATAATGGAGCCGCTCTGCTTAAATTCCCAGTCCAAAACATAGTCATAATTAGCCACAGTAGCCACCATCCTCACCACCAAGCTCACTTCCGCCCTCGTCTCTCTAATCTGCAAATCGAGCCGAATTCATCTAAGAATTCTCGAATCTTTTAACTTAGTAAAAAGTGAACTTACGATTCTATTTGGAATGGCGCGCTCGGTGTGACGCCACATGATATCACCGGCGTGGCGTTCGAATATACAGAAAGTGTTGGCCATCTTCATCGGCCTCCCATCTCCGGCAGCTATGTACGTGTCCATAAACACTGCGTTTTCTGGGCAGTCTCTGAGTGGCTCTAATGACGCTGCGTATTGTCCTAAGCCGTACTCGCCCGCGTCGAAAAATGTCCGGTAATACCATTCTTCGGTTAAATCCATGTAGGGTACGAACAGCTCCGATATGAAACCTTTGTACATTACTTGTCGGCGCTTTTGCTTTTCGAGGTCGTAGATTGATGCTAGCGATATGATTGGCCCTGCTCTCTTGTCGAATCCTACGTGTAATTCCCAATTTGACCAACTAGTCCATTTTCAAACAAACACATGTTGAAACGGTTAGAACCGTTAGGATTGTACAACAATTTATACACCTCATGTAAACCACGATTGATAAAGAATTACCCCAAGAGAAAATGAAAGGAGGAATACTCGATCCAGATGAACACAAAAATGAATATATATATAGCTTTTACAGGTATAATATTTACCCTATAAGTTACACGTAGCTTTTTACTTGCATACGTGTTTACTGTTTATAATAGTTTACTGGTATTTACCCTAAGCTATAAGCTACATAGCTTTTTACTTGTATACCTATATTTACCCTAAGCTATAAGCTACATAGCTTTTTACTTGTATACCTATTTACTGTTTATGATAATTTACTGTTATTTACACTGAGCTATAAGCTAGCTAAGAATTACAAAGAGAAAATGAAAAGAAGAATACTCGATCTAGATCAACACAAAAATGAATATATATATATATATAGAGGTTTACAAGTATAATATTTACCATATAAGTTACACGTAAACTTTTTACTTACATACCTATTTACTGTTTATGATAATTTACTGTTATTTACCCTAAGCTATAAGCTAGTAAAGGTTAAGAATAGTGTTTTGAAGCTTACCTAATTAAGTGACCGTTGACTTTGAAGCTGGGTCCTTCCGGCTGCACCATCTTAACTCCGTTCAAAGGTGGCAAAAATGGCGGTTTGAGCATAGATGGTCTGTATTCAGTTCCATCGGCCTTTGGCATCGGAGCCTCGTATCGATCTCGAAACCCAATAATCTTCATCTGATCGAGATCAACGGTCACGGTCACGCCTTCCACCGGCCTCATGTACAAATTCACACTCCCATTCGAATAATAACATTGAAGCTTCACCATTCTCCTTTGCTTCATTTTTTCCCCGAACCACCCAACGCTATAACACGCGCAAATTACATCTTCCACTTTCAGCCTTCTCTTTTTCATCGCCGCCACGAACAGTGGGTGGGACTGCGGAAGAGCGACGGCGTCTAACAGCTCGCTCAATGTGAACACAGAGTAGGCTGGACCGGAGTAGACCCGGTCCGAGATTATAGCTTTTTGGTCCAGGTCTATGAGGATCTCGTGTGTGGAACTGTTGTAACGGACGATGGCGGTGGCGCGTCGGGGTGGCGGCGGGGTTTTGGGGTTTGAGAGCCATGAGAGTACAGATTGCTTGTTGGGATCGGCGAGGGCGACGTATTGGAACGTGATGTTGGTGGTGGAGAGGTTGCGAATAGAGTTGATGACGAGTGATCGTACGAGTTCGATTTCGTCCCGTGAGAGTGGGTCCAGAGGGTGACGGCGGCCGGCAGGGGCGGCCACGGCGGTCCGGAGGGAAATTAGGAGCGGAAGGAAGAAGAGAATGAGTTTGGAGTGGCTAAATTTTGCCATTTTTTGGAATTTATTTGTAAATCCAAATATAATAAAAATGGAAGATGTTTTATTTTACAGCAAATTAGCTGATAAATATAGTGGAAGCTTTCCCTACAATACTTAATTAAAGTCAAAACTAAATTTAATGAAATTAAAATATTAAGAAAAAAAAAAAAAATAGGGTCTCGAACCCACAAATTAATATAAGAGGAGAAAAATAAAAAATAAAACGTGGACGAACCTAGGTTATATATTTTTTCGATTTAGATTTAGTTGATTTTTTAAAATATTAAAAATTTAGGTCGGTTCGAGAGTCCACATCTTCTGACCCCACTAATTCGAGATTAGGGTTACAACTCAACTCGACCGTATTATTATGAAATTAAGAATGCTTGATATTTTTAGTCGAGTTGATAATGGAGTGTGGTTATGAATATTTGATATATGAAGTTTACAAGGATTCAGTTATTAATGTAACATTATTATAAATAAATATAATTTTTTTTAAATAATTAAAAAAATAACTTCGTAACTAAATCCAACGTAACCTTGAGAATACAGCGTTAGGTTGAATTAAGTTGTGAACCATTCAGGTTGTTCGAGTTACCGATTCAAATTATATAGTTTTGTTTTTATAATTTAACTAATAATTCAAAGGAAACCGTAATAAAAAAGATCAAATAAATAAATAAAATTTGTTCTTAAATTAATTTTATTTGCTAATTTGTTATTTTTGCCAAAAATTCTAATAATTTAAAATTAAGATAAATTTACTCTAATTTTAATAGATCATTTAATATAAAACGTATTTGACTTGCAAATGACTTTATTTTGCATTCAATTAAAATCTATTAATTATTTATTACTCTTTTTCATAAGTAAAAACAATAATAATTAAAGATTTTGTCGTTTGCAATAATTCAACCCGATCTTGTTTTATTTATTTATTATTATTATTTTATTTTATGAATTTTTTTTTAATTTTACATTTAAAATTAAAAAAAAAAGATTTACTATATAGAAAATTGAAATTTTTATGATTTATATCCGTTAGGGTTTGTTGGGCCGTGTGATTGTTCAAAGCCCGTGGGCTGTTCAAAGCCCAATTGATCTTTTTTATATTTATTTATTTATAAAATAAAAACAAATAATAATAATAATAATAAAATTATTGGTGAATGGTCAAATAGTTAGGTACCCATGTGTTTGTTCTTCTAGATATCCTATTATGAATCCACGTCATTACTATATTTATTTACTATTAAATTGGAATTTATCTATTTTTTCTACTAATAATAATTACTTTTTTACCACGTTTTATATAACTTCGATTAATCATGCTAGTTGGCTCGTCCGTCTAATAAATATGTTTCTTTAATGACGTTAAAAAAAATATTCTAAAAAAATAGTCAGAAATTTATATTGATACGAAATATACATTTTTTCTGACGCAACACATATATACACTTTTAGCGATAAGTTTGTCACGTTGTTTTAAAGAACTAAAGGATAGATTTTAACGATGACCCTGATTTCATCTGTATTGTTAATGTGTTTAGACACGTAGCTTTATACTTTTTTAAAAAAAAATGGGTTTTTTTTTTCCGATTTATATCATTTTATAAATTACACCGACTCATTTTAGGTTTGAAGAGTCTGATTCATTCAAACTATTGCCTAATTTTAAAATAGATGTTGACACAAAGATTCCGATTTTGATTATAAAAAAGAACTCGTAATGTCGGAACAGTCACGAGTTAGAAAAATCTAAATAAAATTTCGAAGATTTAATTTATTTTTTTTAAATTGACTTGGACAATACAGGCAAAACTCGAAAAAAAATATTGGGTATGACCCAAAAACGTCAAGTCTATATTGGATTATTTTTAATTTATTTGAATTTGTAAATTAAAAAGTATATATTTTTCATCGATTCAAATCATTGAAATTTTTTATTTTTTGTAATATAAAATATAAACTCGTAAGTCACGTTTATTATCTGAATATTAGGAGCGACTCGAACCATATATGATTTATTTGAATATAAATTCGAACAATTTTATTTATTTATTTGAGAATTAATTTGGATTTTTTAGGCAAATTGGATGCACCTAACTATTTTGCACATGAAATATTTTTTAGGGTTGAAATTAATGCATCCTAACACCCTACCCCTATTGGTCTATCATTTTGGTACGGCCTTCACATATTAACATGCTTTCCCATACTTTCATGTTTCCTTTGAGATTTGTTTGTTTCTTTTAATTTTCGTGTTTATTTTCTTTTTTATTCGAGTATAACTTTTAATTTTGTGCCTCGTAAGTTCGTAAATTCGGAAGTATGTTGGATATGAAAATGATTTATTAGAGAACGGTTAGTGTGAGATACGATACCATATCAGTTGGAGAGAGGAACGAAACATTTGTTGTAAGAGTGTGAAATTCTCTCCCAAGTAGATGTGTTTCAGAACTGTGAAGTAGGATGCTGGGTGTCACAATCGCACTTTTGATGGCAGCGGACTTGCGATTGTGCGACACTCACTTTCCAACGACAAGTGAGCTAAGCCAATTCGTTCTTGCGTCGCCTATGGCCAAACGACGTATGCTCGAGCCTCTGGCTTCGGTTTTAAGAGAAAGTTTTAGAAAACAAGGGCAGGGAGAGATTTTTGAAAGAGACGTTATATAAGCACGAAAGAGATAAATAATAACGGCTCACAGTATATAACCTTGGGTAGGGAGAAGTTGACAACTAGTCGTATTCCCATATAGTATATTCTGAGACATTTCATGTCTTACAGACCTAGACATGATATTTCTGAAACGTCATACTTCCTATAAATACAAAAGTAAAACACTAGAATATGAAAAGACATAAAGGGTTGGACTTGTCATGGGCATGCGGCCATGGGCAACACGCCTTGGACGAGCATGACCGTGACACTGGGCTCCCAAAGGAGTGGATTATGAGATTCCACATTAGTTGGAGAAGGGAATGTTTATGACTGTGACCTGACTGTGATACGTTATGAGTCAAAACGAGTAATATCTACTAGCGCGTGAGCTTTACAATATGTAACAGGCCAAAATGGATAATATCTGGTAACAGTGGACTTGAGTTGGCTCTTACAATTAGAATCAAAATTTAACATTTGGGTGGGACTTGATCGTACATAATGGATCAAAACGAACAATATTTACTAACAGCGATCTTAAGCTCACCGTTACCGGTAGAATCAAGATTACTTCAAGTAGATATTTTGAACATTTGACGAAGGAATTGGTATAAAAGAAAAATAATTTATAGCATTAAATGGGTGGGGAGAAGAGATTACATAGACCAATCCAAAAGACAAGACATGTTATCATGAATGAATGAATGAAATGAAAGATAGTTTGAGTTTCACAAAATTGAACAAAAAAGTTGAAAACTTTAGGGTTTTTTGTGCAACAAAATGATAAAGATCGCTCCTTTTTTACACTTTAAAAGCAAAAAGTATGTTTCTTTCTTCTACCACTTCCATGAACAAAGTTTTCAGAAGATTTTCGTGATTTTGTTCATTTCAACCCAAAAATATTTGATTTTTTTGTAACTTCTATGGTTCTTAGATAGGGAAGTTTATCGTGATTTATTGGGTTTTTAGGGTTCTATAACTCGTGATGAAACAGGAGTAGGAGTGTGAGAGTCAACATCGGTTGGAGAGGAGAATGAAACATTCTTTACAAGGGTGTGGAAATCTTGAAGGGAAACTCGGAAGGAAAAACCCAAAAAGACTTGAGCTCTAATGGTATCAGAGATAAAGAATAGGCGAGTCAGCGAGAAGACTGAGTCCGAAGGAGGTGGACACGAGGCAGTGTGGCAACAAGGACCCCAGGTCCCGATGTTACTAATGGTATCAGAGCTAGACAGCAGTCGATATTCCAATAAGGAGGTTGAGCCCTGAAGGAGGTGGTGTGCCAACAAGGATGCTAGGTCCTAAAGGGAGGTGGATTTGGGAGTCCCACATCGATTGGAGAAGGGAACGAGTGCCATCGAAAACATTGAACTTAGGGTGTATACACAAAGCAGTGTGCCAGCAAAGATGCTGGGTCTCGAAGACGGATGGATTAGGAGTTCCCACATAGATTGAAGAAGGGAACGAGTACAATCGAGGACGCTGGGTCGGGTGGACGCGAGAGTGTGACAACAAAAACCGTGGCGGGAAAGGGGTGGATTGTGAAAAGGAGAGGTTTTTTTTTTTTTGTCTGATTATTAGTGGGGTTAGCTGGTTTCTGAAATCCTCTGCTTCGTTGGCTCTGAGTAGTTGGCAATTAAGCCTTGTCCTCTTGGTGAACTTTCCTAGGCTGTCTCTCTCTCTCTCTCTCTCTTCTTTCTCTCTCTTCTTCTCATCCAAACAAAACCCATTTCAAAATTTCTGTTTTTTCCTTCAGAGATTCCACAAATCCTCTCACCTCGACGAAGGTAAAGGAATGAATGGCGCTACAGCAACAGATTCTGAAGCAGACATCTCTGAATATGTCGAAGTTGATCCCACCGGCAGATATGGAAGAGTATGTTCGGAGAATCTCATGTTTTGTGTTACATAACAATGAGTTTTGATCTTTACTGAAAACCCTTTTTGTGTCTTGTTCCATTGCTTTCTTCAGTACAATGATGTTCTTGGCAAAGGAGCATCCAAGACAGTGTAAGAACAGAACAACAAAGAGCACCCTCCTCTGTTTTTTTCCAACATGTCTGTTCTTCCTGTTCTAATGGGTTTTTTCTGTCTGATAGTTACAGAGCTTTCGATGAATACGATGGCATTGAAGTGGCATGGAATCAAGTGAAGCTCTGTGATTTCCTTCAAACCCCTGACGATCTCGAGAGGCTATACAGAGAAATCCATTTATTGAAGACGCTAAAACATAAGAACATAATGAAATTCTGTTCTTCCTGGGTCGACACTGCTAATAGAAACATTAACTTCGTTACAGAGATGTTCACTTCCGGGACTCTCAGACAGTGAGTTTCGTTTCCATGGTGTTTTTCCTCAAATGGGTTTGTCGAAAAACATGTTTTCCGACCAAATTTGTCTGTGCAGATACAGGCTGAAGCACAAGAGAGTGAATATCAGAGCTGTGAAGCATTGGTGCAGACAGATTTTACAAGGGCTTCATTATCTTCATAGCCATGATCCTCCTGTAATCCACAGAGATCTTAAATGTGATAATATCTTTGTCAATGGGAATCAAGGGGAAGTCAAGATTGGTGATCTTGGACTTGCTGCTGTTCTTCGTAAATCCCATGCCGTTCGATGTGTTGGTAAGTCATTGAATCATGTGTTAGGAACCACGACTCTCCACAATAATATGATATTGTCCACTTTAAACCTAAGCTCTAGTCGTTTTGCTTTCGGTTCTTCCAAAAGACCTCGTATTCCTGGCTTATAAACCCATGATCAACTACTTAATTAGCCAATGTGTGACTCCTCTCCCAACAATCCTCCCCTCGAACAAAGTATACCATAGAGCCTCCCCCGAGGCCTATAGAGCCCTCGAACAAAGTATACCCTATGTTTGACACTTTAGTCACTTTTGACTCTGAAGCCCTCGAGCCTCACAATTTTTTTGTTTGACATCTGAGAATTCCATTGGTATCACTAAGTTAAGGGCATGACTCTGATACCATGTTAGGAACCATGACTCTTCGCAGTGGTATGATATTGTCCACTTTGAGCCTAAGCTTTTATGGTTTTCCTAGAAGATCTTGTACCAATGGAGATGTATTCCTTACTTATAAACCCATGATCAACCCTTTAATTAGCCAATGTGGGACTGCGAAGAACAGAATCCTCATTTTCTGGGTTTGATTTTTCATCATTTCAGGAACACCAGAGTTTATGGCTCCAGAGATTTATGAAGAGGAGTATAATGAACTGGTTGATATCTATTCTTTTGGAATGTGTATCCTTGAGATGGTTACTTTTGAATATCCATACAGTGAATGCACTCACCCTGTTCAGATTTACAAGAAAGTTATCTCTGTAAGATATCAATGTTCATGTTCATGTTCATTTTCTTCAAGTTTTGTTCATTGTGGTGCTTGTTTCTTACATCTTCCTTTCAGGGGAAGAAGCCTGATGCCTTGTATAAGGTAAAGGATCTCGAGGTTCGGGTTTTCGTCGAGAAATGCTTGGCTACCGTGTCGACTAGGCTGTCTGCTAGAGAGCTTTTGAATGACCCTTTTCTTCAAATGGATGGTTGTGATTCTTTACTCATGCCAATAGATTACTATTCTGAATATGATGAAGTGAACAATGGTTTGGATTACTGTTTGATTGATAACGAAGTGAGCGAAATCGATCTTTTTTCGTGTCAAGACGATGAGCATTTGGCAGATGTTGATATAACGATTCAAGGGAGAAGAAGAGGCAACGACGATATATTTCTACGGCTTCGGATTGCGGATAAAGAAGGTAAGAAGAACGAAGAACGAAGAACGAAGAACGAAAGTTTAAGATGATGGGTTACGGTAAATCTAATTTAGTATGTCGTCTTGCAGGTCGAATACGAAACATCTACTTCCCGTTCGATTTAGAGAATGATAGTGCTTTAAGTGTTGCAAATGAGATGGTTTCTGAGCTTGATATTACTGATCAAGATGTGAAGAAGATTGCTGATATGATAGATGATGAGATAGCTACATTGGTGCCAGAATGGAAGAGAGGAACAAGCTCTGATGCTAATGTTTGTCACAATTGTGCTTTAAACGGTTCGGTTTTGGATTACGTTTCGCCGAACCATCCGACGATGAAGAATCTACACGTTCTTCAGTGTTCTGAGGAGCATGGCTGTGCTTCTATCCATGGACGTTTTGAGGAGATTACATACCAAGTTGAGGGGTCGGAACAATTCAATGGTTCATCGGAGAATCCGATCGATATCCATTATGCCGATATTTGGGCGCAGCGAGATGGCGATGAATCACATGGAGGAGCATCAGAACAGCTGAAGTTCAAGAAGGAAGAAAGTAGTGTACATAAGAACAATAATGATCATCAAACAGAATTCCGAATGAGAAACTCGAGCTCATCGAATCGTTTGGTGTCATTTGCCGATGATCCTGAGAACGAGATTCGACAAGAACTAAGATGGCTCAAGGCTAAATATCAAATGCAGTTGAGGGAGTTAAGGGATCAACAATTAGGAGTCAAGGTAAAATCTTTCAGCTTACAGCCGAATCCGAACCTTGCCGAGACTGACCGTGGAGCTTTCGTATCGTTGCTTTCACCAAATATCAATGAAGCAGCAAAACATAAGGCTGGTATCACTTCACATTCCCCTCATGTTGCTGCTGACAACGTGTTGGAAAACCGAACCTTTCAAGACGACAGCTTCGATGTCGACGAGTCGGGTAGTCCCGAGCTGATGATTACGGCCAAGAGCTTCTATGCAGGGACATTGTTACCTTATTCTCTACAAAGAGCAACCTCACTTCCTGTTGATGCTATAGACTTTTAGAACAAGAAATCCTAATGGGTATCATAAAAGAGGGCCTATTTGTTTGAATGTGTAGATACCCTTTTGAGATTATGAGTGTGTTGGCCTTATTTGGTTGTCGATTGGCAAGCAAAGATGCCCTTTGAAGACTCGTGTATTGGATATGGCATGGGCTTGATTGCGGCTGCAACGCCCAAGTTGGGCAACTTGGTTGGGTATTAAAGGCACGCCATAACTTTTAATGTGAGGCTGTGGTGGCTCTTTACCAAACCCTTGGAAACACATATGGAAAGGCACCTCTTTTATGCTATTCTAATACAAATGGTAAAATGAAGTGTATCTCAATAAATGATTGCATCACGGTTCGTTCATCTCTTAAATCAACGTGGGATCTCACAATCTACCCCTTTTGAAGCCTCAGCGTCCTCGTTGGCACACTACTCCGTGTTTGGCTCTGGTACCATTTGTAATAGCCCAAGTCCACTGCTAGAAGATATTGTTTGGCCAGCCTCAAGGTTTTAAAAACGTGTCTATTAGGGAAAGGTTTCTTCACCCTTATGATGAATGCTTCGTTCCCCTCTCTACCCACGGTGGGATCTCACAATCCACCCCTTTTGAGGGCTAGCATCCTCGCTCGCACACTGCTTGGTGTTTAGCTATAATACCATTTGTAATAGCCCAAGCCCACCGTTAGTAAATATTGTCCGCTTTAGCCCATTACGTATTGCCATCAGCCTCACGGGTTTTAAAACGTGTCTATTAGGGACATGTTTTCACACACTTATAATGAATGTTTCGTTTCCCTCTCCAACTGATATGAGATCTCACATTTATTGGCTGAGTTGTTATGTTTGTATTCATTGATGACAGATACTGTATTGTGTGAGTTTGAGTTTTGTTGAACTACAAGACCAACCCGATTGCGATTTAGGACTTGACCCTTTCGACTCACAAGCTAAATTGTCGAAGGCCTATGCTTTTTTGAATCCAATAGTAGTACCCCAACTAAAGAGAATTCTCGGGTATCGTATGAAATCGAGCACAATTTTACACCGAAATAACCTGCCCCGTTTTTCGAGAAGAGATCTCCTAAACTTAAAGCTAAACTATTGATTATTTATGTATACATTATTTTCCATGTAGGATAGCATTGAAAGAAATGAGATGGTGGGGGCAATATGGAAATTTCCCAATTATTTTTCTGAAAGATTGGGCCCAGTCGTGAGCCCAATCCAAAAGTAGGCCCACGAAATTCTAATAAGGCCCAAATCGGAGCCCATTATCATTGCTAATAGCACGGGCCTCCAATTCCACGTCCTCTCACGTCAACAAAACATCCCGCTGTAATTCTAGCGTGTATCACGCGCTGTACCGCGCGTGTCTCTCAATTTCCTCGTCAATACNAAGATGGATTTTATTAGGTTTGCTGGGCAGTTCAATATGGGTATGGAGGGATTTTTTTTAATTTAGGGTTCTTGCGTTGGGGGTTGGTTTGAATGGAGGACGGCGTGAGATCTGGGGGACCGTCGGGGGTTTTGGTGAAGACTAGGAACTCGTCTGGTTGCTTAATTGTTAGAAAAAAAGAGGATGGGTTTGGAGGCGCTGGGGCTTCGGGGTCCCGTTTGGTTAATGCANAATCGAGCACAATTTTACACCGAAATAACCTGCCCCGTTTTTCGAGAAGAGATCTCCTAAACTTAAAGCTAAACTATTGATTATTTATGTATACATTATTTTCCATGTAGGATAGCATTGAAAGAAATGAGATGGTGGGGGCAATATGGAAATTTCCCAATTATTTTTCTGAAAGATTGGGCCCAGTCGTGAGCCCAATCCAAAAGTAGGCCCACGAAATTCTAATAAGGCCCAAATCGGAGCCCATTATCATTGCTAATAGCACGGGCCTCCAATTCCACGTCCTCTCACGTCAACAAAACATCCCGCTGTAATTCTAGCGTGTATCACGCGCTGTACCGCGCGTGTCTCTCAATTTCCTCGTCAATACCTTAACCAGCACGACCTCAACAAAACGAAATATCACTATATAAATACAGAAATTCCAAAAAGCAATAAATAAATAAATAAATAAATTAAATAAATTAAGTACAGTCAGAATTCTAAAAACAGCTAGCAATCTTATGCTTCCACTGAGATCTCGCCACGTCGGAATGCAATCCACCGTAGCTCAGTTGCTGTCTTACATGGCAAGATCCTCACCGTTAGTTGGCTCCCTGTTCCACCTAGNTGAGTGATTCTGGGTCCAGTGATGAGGTATTGCTGCCCCATCGCAGACGGGTTGGTCCTGAAACCATTCGGGTTTGTAATGGTTTGAATTCTTTTGGGAAGGATGTTATGGATGAGAGTGGAAGTATCAGAAAGAAGGATAGGTTGCAGTATGTTAAGCGGAATGATGATGATTTAATCAACCGGATGGATGTGGATGGTTTACGAAGAAATGTGGAGACCTTAGAGGTTTTTGATTTCAATGAGTACGATGAAACTGACGGCGAGACTCGGCGGAGGAAGAGTTTTAATGACAGTGGAGGACAGTTTCTTGGTTCCATGAAACTGCCTCGAAGTGGCATCGACAGGGAATTTGGAACCGCTTCTAGCAGGCATGCTTTGGTGGACAAGAGAAAGAACTTGTATGCAGAGCAAACCGATTGCTTTGATCGAGATAGGCCTCCCCGAAAGATTAGCTTTGAGTCGGATAATGACGGACCTCATCTCCCAACATCCTTGTTGAGAGATAAGTTTAGGGGTCACTCTGAAGAAGCAATCAGGGTTCAGGGGAAAAATGGAGTTTTAAAGGTCCTGGTAAACAAGAAGAAAAATGTGAGTGGATCATCCGAGATGTATGATCATTGCAAATTAGAAGAAAGTAGAAAGAGTCGAAGGACTGAAGATACTCTGAAGACGAAAGTGACGGTTACACCTTCAGTGTACCCAGAAACTAAGCTGAATGTGAAACAGGATCCCTTTTCTAAGCCAGAGAAAGACCGGACAGATTTTCAAACACCGTCATCAACAAAAAACATAAAGGGTTGCAGTTGGGATTCAGGTGACAGTAGTGTGTCATTGAAGCCGAGAAAAAAGGTTGTTGAAGCTCATAAATCTACCAAGAGGGCAAGTTGTGAAGTTGAAAAACTTCCATGTGAAGAGACTCCCCCAAGTACAGCAAAGGAAGGAAAAATAAAACGAGGCAGTGGAACAGAGAAACAAAAGCTACGTGAAAGGATCAGGGGAATGCTCCTTAGTGCGGGCTGGAAAATCGATTACAGACCCAGAAGGAATAGAGATTATTTAGATGCGGTCTATGTTAATCCCAGTGGCACGGCTTATTGGTCAATTATTAAGGCTTATGATGCCCTTCAAAAGCAATTGAATGAAGAAGGTGCAGAGGCTAAGCCTAGTGCTGATGGTTCATTTACGCCAATATCAGATGATATTCTCAGTCAATTAACTAGGAAAACTCGAAAGAAAATTGAGAACAAATGGAAAAATAAGCAGAGAGATGATAGTGACAGTGAAAATGCCAGAGAAGCAAGTGCACTGAGGTCTGCTGGTACAAAAAATGACATGGACAGCATGGACAGTGATAGCAATGAAGAAAAGTTGAGCACTTTCGTAAAGCAGGGTGGAAAATCTTGTAAAATTAAATTGAACGAGAATGGGTGTCCCAGTGTCAACTCCAAAGGTCAAAGCTCCGGTAAGTATTCACGTGATACCACTGTAAAATCTTCTTCTGGATCCAATTCACGTATTTTACATGGAAGAAGAGGTAGAAAGCTTGGATTGTTAGTTCGTGGCTCTAATAGGGGATTAGATTCAGAGAATGATGGATTTGTTCCATATACTGGTAAGAGGACTCTGCTTTCCTGGCTTATCGATTCTGGAACTGTGCAGTTGAGCCAAAAGGTCCGGTACATGAACCGCAGACAGACCCGAGTGATGCTGGAGGGGTGGATTACTAGAGACGGTATTCATTGCGGTTGCTGTAGCAAAATCCTCACTGTCTCAAAGTTTGAGATACATGCTGGAAGCAAATTACGTCAACCTTTTCAAAACATCTTTTTGGAGTCTGGGGTTTCGCTTTTGCAGTGCCAGAGAGATGCATGGAATAGACAGGAGGAGTCTAAACGTCTCAGTTTCCACACAGTTGAAGTTGATGGTGATGATCCGAATGACGATACATGTGGCATCTGTGGAGATGGTGGAGACTTGATCTGTTGTGATGGATGTCCATCAACTTTTCATCAGAGTTGTTTAGATATTCAGGTAGAGTAGTTTAGTCATTTTTTTTTCTGTGTTAGCTATGTAAAGACTTATCCCCCTCGATTACTTATTCCTTTGGTACAGATTCCTCCGGGAGATTGGCACTGCCCAAATTGTACTTGCAAGTATTGTGGAGTTGCCAATGTTGATATTTCTCAGGGAGAAAATACCATTGTTCCTGAAATATCTACTTGTGTGTTATGCGAGAAAAAGTGTATGGCTTCAATTTGTTCTCTTTTATTTCTTTCCTCTTCCTTGCTCATCATCTGTGATTATATAATTTTTATTTTGGTTGTTGCTGCAGTTCATGAATCCTGCAGTGCGGAAATGGATACTCCTGTTCAGTCCAATGGTTCAGTCACCTCTTTTTGTGGCAAGAATTGCAGAGAGGTAGCAAAATTTTCATTTTATTTTAGCTCTCAATCTTCTTATAGTATGGCTTTAATTTTGCGCACGTTATTTGTTATTGTGGATGTTGTGAACAAAGTGGTTGAAGAACTGTGGAGATTATTCAATTTTTCATTAGAATTCAATCACATCACAAGTGAATACAGGCTTCCACGATCATGCTTTTAGTCTATGCATGCTGGTGACCATGTAGTGTAGTGGTATAAGGTTCCTTAGTTTCCAATTCCGCTAGTGGATGTTTTCTGCTTTTAAGTAAAGAACTCTAGTTTCCCACTTAAGTTTTTCACCTGCAGACTAATTATAGTATTTTACAGCTTTTTGAGAATTTGCAGAAGTATCTGGGGGTGAAACATGAATTAGATGCAGGATTCTCATGGTCTCTTGTCCGTAGAACAAATGAAGATCTGGATGTATCTGTTCGTGGGCTTTCTCAAAGGATTGAATGCAACTCTAAACTGGCTGTTGCATTAACAGTTATGGATGAATGCTTTTTGCCAATTGTTGACAGGAGGAGTGGGATAAATCTAATTCATAATGTTCTTTACAACTGCGGGTAAGAATTTTTTTTCTTAACTTTCAATACTGATATAGTTTGTTCTCATAATCATAATTTTGATACTTTAGGAGTGCTCTTTCAAATAATAACGTGATCATGGAAATAAGCTTGATTAATCCATTGTTTCAACTAACAAGATCTTCTAGCTCATTGTGTTGACTGTCGTACTTTGAAATTTCTGACATGTATCATGTTTAACTTTCCAGATCAAACTTTTATAGGCTTAATTATAGTGGCTTCTACACTGCCATTTTGGAAAGGGGTGATGAAATCATCTCTGCAGCGACAATCAGGTATCGTGCATTAGACTTATCGTGTTGCATCTACATATTAACTTGGTATTGGAGAAGGAAAAAAATTCAAATCGACCATCCTCTGGATTGAAATATTTGCTATGTTTCTAATTCTATACGTGATTGATCGAATGATATAGGAGAGTTCATGTTGTGGCTTTTATATGGTTTGTCTTTAGGCAATTAAACTGATCTTGACAGTTGATAGATTGTAGATTGTAGATTGTAGATTGGTTCTAGTTGTATGATTGTGTAACTTTGCAAGTAAAGGACTTCATTAGTAGGAGTCCAGTAATGAAACTAGGTTAGTTATATTAACTTGTGTTTTTGACGATTGGTTCCGAATATATTAATGGTGCTGATCAAGCCCTTGGCTCAAAAAAGAACACTCAAGAAAGAATTGGACCTTTGACAAGAAATGTAAAAGTTAGTACATTTTTTCTCCTTAGGTCGTTCTGTTGGGATACAAGAATCCCAAAAGGAAGGTGGTTTCTTGTATCCTTCAAAGTGATGGATGCTAGACGAGCAATATGGAGCATAAATAAGAAATCTATATCAAGGGATCCTTAGATTGCTTTTATGATCTTTTGCTGTGAACTGAACTTTTCATGGTGTTTATATTAGAACTTAAAATGTGCTACAATTAAAATTCTTCTTTTGGATTTATTTTCTCCATAGGAAGAAAATGGGTCTTCAATGTCAGTAGGATTTATATGTTGGCTTCTAAATTTGTGGTCAAGTTCCATTAGAAAAAATTATTGTAGAGAATTGATGTGAGGTCCCACGTTGATTGGAGAGCAGAACGAAGCATTCCTTAAAATGAGTGTGGAAACCTCTCCCTAGTAGACGCGTTTTAAAACTTTGAGGGAAAACCTGGAAAGAAAAGCCCGAAGAGGACAATATCTGCTAGCGGTGGGCTTGGGCGGTTACAAATGGTGTAAGAGTCAGACATCGGGTGGTGTGCCAGCGAGGACGCTGAGCCCTAAGGGGGGTGGAATGTGAGATTCCACATTAGTTGGAGAAGAGAACGAAACATTCCTTATATGGGTGTGGAAACCTCTCTCTAGTAGACGCGTTTTAAAACCTTGAGGGGAAGCCTGGAAAGGAAAGCCCGAAGAGGACAATATCTGCTAGTGGTGGACATGGGTGGTTAGAAGTGGTATCAAAGCCCGACACCAGGCAGTGTGTCAGCGAGGACGCTGACCCCCAATGGGAGTGGATTGTGAGATCCCACATTAGTTGGAGAGGAGAACGAAACACTTCTTATAATGGTGGTGGAAACCTTTCTCTAGCAGACACGTTTTAAAACCTTGATGGGAAGCCTGGAAAGAAAAGCCCGAAGAGGATAATATCTGCTAGCGGTAGGTTTGGACGGTTACAATTCATGTTCATTTTCTTTTTATTTTTTGGTGGCCTGTTCGTAAATAGTTGTTTTTTTTATATTGGTGTAGTCGTGTGTCCATTTAGTGAGTTTTAGGTCGGTATTTGTTCTGTTGGTAAAGGTTGCAGACTTCTCTTGAAGGAAGTTAACTTTTAGGCATACTTGATGATTTATCCTGTAGGATTTGATATCTTCTAATCATATAGTTTGTGGAGGAAGATACCGCTATAAAATGGTTATCTGATGTCTTTTTTGGTTGAATGGTTCAGTTTTGATGCTTGCTTGGGCAGTAAGGTTTTGCTGATATGTTCTATCTTTTGTATGGTTAGGTTTCATTGCACCAAGTTAGCTGAGATGCCATTCATCGGAACCCGCCATATATATAGACGTCAAGGAATGTGCCGTCGGCTTTTTTGCGCGATCGAATCTGTAAGTTACACAAAAGATGTTAATCTCTTCCTATTTGTTGATAGACTTCAATGGCTGCAGCATTTATCGGGTTTTCTTCTATTTAGGCTCTCCGCACGCTTAAGGTTGAGAAACTGATTATACCAGCAATCGCTGAGCTCATGCATACATGGAATGTGATTTTTGGCTTTAGTTCTTTGGAGCCATCACTCAAACAAGAAATGAGATTGATGAACATGTTGGTGTTCCCTGGAACAGATATGTTACAGAAGTTGTTAATCCAAGAGTCAATTGTTGAGGAGAATCCTTCTACTGGCTCAGGTTTTTGCTTAGAAGGTGCAAAGCGAACGGATTGTAGAAGTACAGAGTTTAGTAGTCCTAAGATCGATACAGAGACCTCGTCTGGCCACGAACCTCGAAGTTGTGATGACACTGAACAGCATCACTTTAAGGCGAAAACAAATGAAGTTGCTGTCACTAATCCGAATCCTGAATCCGTGTCTGTTTCTCTAAATGATACTTCTACTGCTAATAGTCCTCTGGATGCATTTTGTGAAGCTAAAATGCCGTGTTCTCCTATGCAAACCGTAACTTTGGATTCTGATTCCGATGATAAGCCTGGAATTCGGCATGGTTTAGAGGATCGTTCGCAGTCGACTTCCCAATGTATGGCAGCTGATACGTCTTTGAACAATTTTCTTGAACCTAAGGTCAAGGTTTCAAATGAAGGAATAATTTGTTCCAACGCTCATGCTGGGCACAAGTTGGCTGACTCCGTTTACGTGAGGAAATCTTTTTCTCCTACTACAGGCAATGGCACGTTTGAGCTCGAAAACGTGCCATCCATAATGGATTCTCCTGAAGATGATGCACATGCTAATTCTCTTAAACCTACTCGACCCTTCGAAACTACATCGGATTGCAAAAATGCAATAGCTTATGTGAAAGAAGCTATTTCTGATGGAATTTGTGGCAGTGAAAATTCTCCACAGTCGTGTGGGGCAAAAGCCAGAGGTGGTCTTCAGGAAGAGAGAGCTGAATCTGGTTCAGTTTGATAAATTGCCTCCACGTTGATGTTTCATCTCCTAATTATATGGGTATTTCTCATGCAATCACTTTGCTGGTTGTGCTGGGCTCACAGAGGAGCCCTTGATGGAAGTAGCATGGTTCTATTCACTGCCTATCTCTTCTGGAATTGCTGCTGAAACATGAGCTCGTTCATCGTTCTGGCTGGCTTGTCGGAAGCTCAGACTTCACGGTATGGACGACATATTTTCTAGAAATGGAGCATTTCCATTCTTGATCAAAGTCATCATATGGTTCCAGCACCGGTGTGCCTCGAACGTATCTGTTACCTGCTGCTCAGCCGAATTGTATGACGTTTTCGAGTTCTCGAGGTTTTGTTGGTGGAATATATTGATATTGATTCGTTCGTTTAACTCGTAAGATCGTTATGAATGACCAACCTCGTACTGTATAGAAGGGTGTTTTCTGAAATCTCCAAGCTTGTCACACCTCATTTTGTTTTGAATTTTTGCTGCTGTCTGTAATGGGCATCGTCTAATTTGAGCATTTTCTGGGAAGCTTCTGCCTATCATGAGAGCTTAGGGTAAAAAGATATAGTTTTTAGGAAGAGTTAGAAATGGGGAAGCCATTGTTTGCTGCTAACTGTTGTCATTGGAATCACTTCTTTTATGAAGAAGATGAAATTGTAATTATATAGTTTAAGCTTTTGTTCCTCATTTTAGATCATTAACTTTTTCCATTTCTTTTCTAAGTGATTGATTTAGTTCCTTAAACAAATTTCCGCCCCTACTCGAAGAAAGCTCGTGCTAATTCAAATCGTCCCTGAGCTCCATGTGACACTGGAGAATTTTCTTAGCATGAGCTTTTCAAATCGCCCCATGAGCAGTGAAAATTCTCCACACATTCGCACTTTTCGTAGCCTAACTCGAGGTCATGTGACAGTTCCTTGATCAATTTTGTAAGATCGGCTAATTCAAATTGCCCCTGAGCTCAATGCTCATAATGACAGAACCCGAGTATCAAACTACTTTTATTCTCTTGATACCCAAAAAAAAGAAAAAAAAAATCTTTTTAAATCTCAAAATTTTTAATAATTTTTTTGTATTTTTTTGCATTTTCAATTTTGCCCTAAAAATCTTTTTCTTATTTTTTATGTAATTAATTTTTCCATAATCCTAATAGTTTGAAGATTGACTTTCGAGAGATTTAATTTTTTTTTTTGTTTTTTTTATATAATTTAGNAAAAAAAAAAAAAAAAAAAAAATCCAAGCCCAAAGGTCGACCTACTTAGTTCAGGTATTTTGTTTACAGCTAATCTAAACCCACTGTAATGGAGCTTTCTTCATCTCCCCGCCTCCTAAGCTCTCCCACTTCGCTGATGCTACTGAAACCCAAGGTTGGGTTTAGGGTTCCTCAGATTTCTTCCTCTCCCTTCCATTTTCACCCTTCTGTTTCATCTCTTAAACTCATCGGTAGAATGGAATTTAATAGGACAGTATGTTGTGCTTCTTCATCTGAAGGAAACGGCTCTCCGGTGGCCCCTTCTTCAGGTTGAGTCTGAACCCTATTTTTGATGAATAGCCATTGATTTTCTTCATAAGCTTTCTGATGTTCGTGAATCTGTTTCTATTTGAAATTTCAGGGCCTCGCGTGGGCGAAGTGAAAAGGGTCACCAAGGAAACAAATGTATCTGTCAAGATAAACCTGGATGGTTCTGGGATTGCGGATAGTAATACCGGGATTCCATTTCTTGATCATATGTTAGATGTAAGTGGTTCCAGAATTGTCTTTTGCTTTGAAGAAACTATGAAGTGAATGCTCTGCGTTCAATGTACGCTCAATGGTTGTATTGTTTGGTTGAAAATAACCCGTCGTTGCTGACTGGAATTGATTGTTTTTAGCTTCTCCTATCTGAAATTTAGATGGTATGATAGGAATTTGTTTGTCCAAACTTGGTTGAGGAATATTTTATTTGTTCTAAAAGAAATTATTTGTTCTTGTTAGCAACTTTCTTCACATGGGGTTTTCGATGTGCACGTAAGGGCCACGGGAGACATCCACATTGATGATCACCACACTAATGAAGATGTTGCCCTTGCAATTGGATCGGTATTGTACAACTTATTATAGAAGTTTAAGTTGTAATTTTTCAGACTGTTGTATTGTATGACTGGAGATATTTTCTGTGTTCATCCATGTCTATTAGAGTTTTAAGAAGTTTTCTATGGCTTATGAACTGGTCCAGTTTCAAAATTTCAGGAAAAACTCGATTTCTTAGCTCCATTGTCTATTTACTATTGCAAATTAATTCGTTAGATCTTCTTGCTCTGTAGGCTTTGCTGAATGCACTTGGTGATCGGAAAGGAATTTATCGGTTTGGAGACTTCTCAGCTCCTCTTGATGAAGCACTTGTCCATGTCTCACTAGTATGATCCGTGTGATATTCATTTTTATGCTTCCATATTTTTGCTGTTAAATAAAGACGGTTAGATCTTTTGTAACAGCCCAAGCCCACCGCTAGCATATATTGTCCTATTTAGGCGTTTCTTTTCGGGCTTCCCCTCTAGGATTTTAAAACGCGTCCACTAGGGAGAGATTTCCATGCCCTTATAAGGAATGTTTCATTCCCCTCTCCAACCAATGTGGGATCTCACAATCCACCCCCCTTGGGGGCCCAATGTCCTTGCTGGCACACCGCTCAGTGTCTGGCTCTGATACCATTTGTAACAGCCCAAGCCCACCGCTAGCAAATATTGTCCTCTTTGGGCTTTTCATTCCGGACTTCCCTTCAAGGTTTGTAAAACGTGTCCACTAGAGAGAGAGGTTTCCACACCTTTATAAGAAAGATCTCGTTCTCCTCTCCAACCGACGTGAGATCTCACATCTTTTATCAATGGAAATTATAATTGTCTCCAGCTGGGAACTAATCTTCAATTCCATTAAATGTCTCACTTGTCAAGTCCCATAGTTTAGGGAGGCTTACAATTTGAGCTGTCTGTAAATCATTTAGAGCAGGAGAACTTGTTCTAACTTCCCAAACTTAGGGGTTAGGAGGGTTGAGATCTCTTAAGATCTCCCAAAGATTAAAATTTTCAATTTGTACTTATTCTGATCTTTCAAGTGTTCATTATGCGTTTGATTTCTTTTCATTCATTCTGCATTCTAGTGACTTAGGTTGAAGTTATATACAGGATTTATCTGGCCGGCCACATTTGAGTTATGATCTACAGATACCTACTGAGAGAGTTGGAACATATGACACCCAGGTGTTCTAAACATCTCTTTTTTTCATTTATGATTTCATGCCATCATCTTAGTAAAACCCATTCCAGAATAGTTCTTTACTTCTGTTTTTCTGATGTAATAGTTGGTGGAGCATTTCTTCCAGTCTCTGGTGAATACTTCTGGTATGACTCTTCACATTCGACAGGTAAAAATTTTGGAGCAGTTTTTGTTGTATTTACAATGATGTTTTTGAAATTTTTTTTGTAACGGCCCAAGCCCACCACTAGCAGATATTGTCTTCTTTGGGCTCTTCCTTTCGGGTTTTCCCTCAATGTTTTTAAAACGTGTCTGCTAGGGAGAGGTTTCCACACCCTTATAAAGAATGTTTCGTTCTCCTCCCCAATTGATGTGAGATCTCACGGTTTTAGTGTGAGCCAAGTCTTTTATCTTCTTAGTCAGGCTAATGATTTTCTGCTTATTACAGTAGCTACATTGGTCGTTGAGTTATTGTACATAACTTCTGTTCTAATTTCACTTTATTCCAAAACCAATCTGTTGATGAACAGCTTGCTGGAAAGAATTCTCATCATATTATTGAAGCTACGTTCAAAGCATTTGCGAGGGCTCTTAGACAAGCAACCGAGTATGACCCACGCCGTCTTGGCACCGTGCCCAGGTATGCTATCTTACTTGTCTTTTCTTTCTTGTATTTGGAGAATCAACTGGGTTAATTCTGACATGCCATGGCAATGGTCGTATTGTTTGGTCTACAGTTCAAAAGGTGTTCTATCACGTACCTGATTGTTGTCATCGACATGGCAAGATAAACTTGTGCCTTAATACGGAAAGGTATCGTCTTTCTTACCTTACTATGTTGTGAGTCTGACCATGGTGATCATTTAAAGGGACATTCTTTACTTTACTTAGTGATGATTGATTGGAGCAATGCTTCGAACGCTTGCGTCGGTCATGTTTGGTGATGGATGTTTGAGCAGGAAGATGATGGCAGAAAGATTCTTGTAGGATTGATGATCGAACATTATTGTATATGAAAATAACTTGTTCTTCAGCTTGAATCATTTTTCTGTCATATATCACTGTTGTAATAATGTTTATGCATCTGATAATTGATGCCTTCTATTGAATTATCGTTGAATAACAAGGCTCAAATTACCGGGGCCGAAAATTTGATATGTTCTATTCACTCCGATCTGATATTTTGAATTATTTCTCAACGGGTAGAGGAAATAAGAACAGAAAGTTCAAAATTGTAGGCTGAAAATTGTGTTTATGCTCAAAGTAAACAATATTATATTATTGTGGAGGGTCGTGATTCCTAACATAGTATCATAGCTATGCCCCATGTGTAGAACAAAGAAGTTGTGAGCCTCAAAAGTGACTCAAGTGCCGAACAAAGGGTGTACCTTGTTCAAGGCTCTAGAGAAAGGAGTCGAGCCTCGATTAAGGGGAGACTGTTCGACTCTATGGTGTACTTTATTTGAGGGGGAGGATTGTTGAAAATTGTTGGGAGAGGAGTCCCACATCGGTTTAATAAATTAAGGGTTGATCATGGATTTATAAGTAAGGAAAACATTTCTATCCATATGAGGCCTTTTAGAGAAATCGAAAGCAAATCCATGGGAACTATTTAAAGTGGAAAATATCATACTATTGTAGAGATCGGTCGTGATTCCTAACATGCTACATACCTCAAAAAAATATTAATCTAGAGCTCAAATGCTCATCAATTACAAGAATTCTTCAGCCTTATCCAAATCATTCAGTATATCAGATTTAACATCTTCCGGCAATGGTGCAGATGGCCCAGCCTTCGCATAAAAACCTGCCAATGACCTTATTGCTTTCTCTAGCACAGCGTAAGATTCCTGCATGTGAGTAAGTGAAAATGTTATTATAGATTCAGTACGATCATCATGAACTACAATGTCTATTTTTCACTTGATAAGATACCTCTTGAACAACTGCTTGTTGCCCCAACCAATTGCCTAAATAGTCTCTAATGGATTCTTTTGCAGCATCTGCAGTTCGTCTAAATTTAGCACCATCCTTGGAGTCTTCCTGTAATGACTCACGCAGCGTCTTCACCACCTCCCTTGCTGACTTCAGGTAAGCCTTGGGCAATACCTTCCCAGATTTGGTTCTCTCATTTGGATCGAATATTGATTTGATCGTCCCGATGACTCCATTTTCCTCTTCCTCATTGTCATTTGGCATTTCTTCGGCCCGAGCCAACAATGGTGTCAATGCATTGTTGAATGTGAGAAAGGCAACCAATGACATGCCATTACACAATAAATTACGCCTACAAAGTTCTTGAGATGGTAGCACAACTTGAGACCTGGATCGCAGTTTATCTGTTATGTTGCATAAAAGACAGTCAAGAATAAACTCGTGTTTGGATGCATTCAGGTTCAAACAAGTATGCTTGTTATTTAGTCCCTAAACTTTCCTACAAGTAACGATTTAGTCCTTAAGTTTTAGCATGTAACAATTACAACAACTTAATTTCTATAGTTTATAAACAAATTTGATCCCTAATCAATTTATCAGGATAAAATTATTACCCAATGTTAGTTGCTCCCTAGCATGAGATGTGTTAACTGAGAAAATGAAAGTGCAATTATATTTGACAACGCTGCAGATCCAACACAGGAGCTTAACTTATGGCTACAGGTAATGTTACTTACGCCCATTTTCACTTGAGATTCTATCCAATGTTGAAATAGTTGCAGGGCAGATCTTCGCTTGAATAAATGCAGTCATCTTCGTTCTTGATTATTACTCCAGCCAAGTTGAGCCGCTATACACCTGCTTCATCCCCAGCAATTCCCCTGCAGGAAACAACGCATTATTCTGTTTAATCGTAGGTTAATCATGAATCAAAGCTTCCCATTACGCGAAGTGCTTGCTGTAGATTCTATTCGTCAATTGAATGCCGATTTGCGATGGAAACAAACAACCGTCGTGAATTCAACCAGAAATTAAACAGAAATGAGGCATCCATCGACCTGAAGCCGTGCGTAAATGGAGTGTGTGTTGCATAAGCAAACGGAGAAGAAGCTGGCGTGTTAGTTCATACCTAATCCTTAACTTTGTGCCGGCATTGTACGAAGTTACGAACCAGCGAGGAATCGGTGGAAGAAAAATGTTAGAAATGAATTGAAAGAGGATGAATTGGGGTATGGAAATGAACCTCGAGTTCTTACTTGTGGATATGCAGAGAGCGGCTTCGCGTCAATCTCTTGGTACAGAGCGAATTGGGATTTGGGAAAGCAACCAGCTTTATCGGTAACAGTCCATTCTCTTCTCTAAGAGATCCCACTCCCTCGGGACCCATTATCCTTACTGACACATCACCTAGTATCTTGCTTTAAAAATTATCATTTGTAACTGTGTAAGTCCATATTATCCTTACTGACACACCACCTAGTATCTTGCTTTAAAAATTATCATTTGTAACTGCGTAAGTCAGGAATACTATCCCCGTTTATAGGTATTGTCTGTTTATAGGAACGATGATGAGTTTATAAGTCAGGAATACTATCCCCATTGGTATAAGGCGTTTTGGGAAGCCAAAACAAAGTCATGAGAACTTATGCTCAAAGTGGTTGTCTGTTGAGGATTATTGGGAGTGAGTGAGTCCCACATTGGCTAATTTAGGGAATGATAGTCAGGAATACTATTCTCGTTGGTATAAGGCCTTTTGGAAAGCCCAAAGCAAAGCTATGAGAAAAGCCCAAAGCAAAGCTATGAGAACTTATGCTCAAAGTGGACAATATCATCCGATGGTGGAGAGTTGTAATTCCTAACATTGTCGCGGCTACATTGTCAGCTTTGGTCCATTACATATTTGGTCTGTTAGTCTAATGATTTTAAAACACATGTGTTTGAGAGCTGTAAGTTTGGGTTGTTACACATTCACCTGCGAGGAGTGTTTTCTTATTCAAATTTATTTCAAGATTAATTTAAGTATATTAATTTAAATTTATGCAAAATTTAATATTATAATAATAATTTATTAAAATAGCTTTGAATTAGTTATAATTGTAGAGATTTAGAAGTTTAATTAGTCTAATTTATTGAAATTGAAAATTGAGATAAAAAGGAAAATAAAATTGGGCTCATTCTTTTTTCTTTCCGGAAATATCGTTATGAATAAAAAAAAAAAAAAAAAAAGATTTACTGCAGGTGGGACCGAGAAGTAGAGAATAAAATCCCAATTCACCGTTCACCGCTCACCGTTCACCGTTCACCGTTCCGAACCCATAACGGCGATTTTCTGATTTATCACTCTTTAACCTTAGGCGGCTCCGCCCGCTTCTACAGCAGCCATGGCCGGAGGTAGCAATACCACCAGGTCGTCTCAGAAGCCTTCTTCTGCTTCCGCCGCTCCTTCTAACCGGAAATCCCGCTGGGAGTCCTCCACCAACAATCCTCCCTCCGATCCCAAATCCGACTCTAAATCTTCCAAACCCTATAATCCTTCCTCGAAATCTACAATCAGTCCCAATTCCACTCATCCCAAGCATTCTGCCGACAAGACTGTTAATCCAACTCCGGCCTCGGCTCCACTTCCTTCTCCTGGCGTTCCACTTCCCTTTCCCGACCCCTCGGCTCTTGGCCCACCACCTCCACCGTCTTATGGATTCCACATGCTTGAACGCCGCACGATTGTTCTTGCGGATGGCAGTGTACGGTCGTACTTTGCTCTGCCTCTCGACTACAAAGATTTTACTCCGCCTGCAAGGTCCATGGATCTTGCTGGTCGGTTTTTACCTATGGGGTCTGGTGGTCCTGGTCACGAATATGGTGGATTTGACCATCGGTTTCCCCCAGGTGGCCCTATGAGCCCAGATGAGTTTAGGGGTGTTCGGGAAGAACAATTTGCGCGTGCTAGGCCTCATGATCACTGGAATTCTCGAGGGCCTAACGAGCGTGGTGGCCCTGCAGAATCGTCATTGAAAAGGAAATTCAACGACGATAATGAGAAGGACAGGAAAGATGAGAAAGATGAATTATCCAGGCGACAGCAGCAATTTTTACATAATGGGAATGCAAATGGGTTCCTTACGGGTTTCGGCGAACGACGGGGTGATTTTTTGGCGGGAACGAGTGATCCGTATGGTCGAACAGAGGATATGAGGTTCTCGAAGTACATGCGAGATGGCGGGAGTTATGTAAATGAAGGTTTGAGGCTAGGTAGCGGTAACAACGTTGCTCCTAAATATTTCGAAGTTGATCAGAATGCATTGAGAAAGGCATTTCTTCATTTTGTGAAAACTATCTACGAAAACGCTAATCAGAAGAAGAATTATTTGGAGGATGGGAAGCTCGGGCGTCTTCAATGTCTTGCTTGTGCAAGGTTTGATGCCGCCGGATTCTTTGTGCTTTCTCTCTTTGTTTTGCACTATTTCTATATATTGCTTATGAATAATGCTTCTTTCAGTGCATCCGGGTTAGTTAATAAATTGCTATGTTTGTTTGCAACTGTCTGTTGTGATTGAGAAGGAAGTGAATGCGTAAAGTATAGGCTTCTTGATTGCTTGCCCTGATAATTATGTTTCTGCTGCTGCTGTTTCTTTCAAGTATGCTGGTAAAAATGAGTATGGACAGTGACTTGCTGTTGAGTGTCGGAGCCTATGGTCTGTTGGACTTTTCCTCCTATGCCTTCTCCCACTAAGTGTGATCAAAATAGGGGTCAAATATTATGCGTTCATTGTACTTTTTGTAATTTTGGATTTGAAATTTTTAGCTGAATTGACGAGAAGAAGAGAAGAGGTAAAATGGAAGGGAAAGGAGAACTATACTCCCTTTTAGAATCTTTTCCCTGCATCAATTCAAATATATTTAACTGTTTGTTTGCACTTGCTATTGTTGTGACCGAGAAGGAAATGAATGCATACGCTGCCCTTTCCTTAAAAGCTGTTTCTATGCTGCTGCTTTTCCTTGTGAGTGTTGTGGAAAAGCATTTGAGGGAAGTATGGATGCCGGTCGTTGATTGTTGAGTTTTTGGGCCAATGGTTTTTTTTGTGCTCTCCTCCTATGCTATTCTTCTTCATATTGCGTAATATAGGGTTGTGGTGTAAGTGGCGTGGTCGGTCATCAAGTTCAATGCCTCTCTTTGGCATTTGCAATGACCCGATTTTCCACACATGTACCGGTATAAGTTGTTACTTAAAAACTAGCAATTTTATCGTTTAAAATCAATTAAAAGATGCAAAAATAGATGAGAGAAATTTAGGTTGCATGTTGGTGGAGAAGATGGTTATGGAGCAACTCTGGAGTTTTTTATGTATGCTTTATTTGAATCACTTCTGTTTGAATTGGTTCTATGGATTTGATTTGTAGTAGAAAAACTCCTAGTTTGTGGGGACTAGAGAGATTGAAATGGTGCTTTTCAATTGGTATTAGGATTGTTGAATTATTGTGGTTAACCCCATGCATCCTAAAGTTCTTTTAAAGGTACCCCAAACATGTTTTCTCTCATATATTATTGCGTTCTTTTAATTGATTTTAAATTATAAAATTGTAAGCTTTTAAGTAGCTTTGATTTTTACATGTATAGAATGTCGGGTCGTTACAAGTGACATCAAAGCGGTGCCTCTTCCAATAGGATATGGTTCGAGGACAAACCAACGTAGAAGTTAGTGGGCATGTGACAATCGAGTGAAAGAGAGTTACATGAATGAACTGAAACCACATTCGACTGAGAGTGATCTTGAGGATAGAATGATTGAGAAAGACTTTAAAAGAATTGAATTTACTACCTATACTAACAAGATACACTTTCTTTCTCGGTTAAACATATTTTGTTTGGAGTAATTCTATGTTAGGTGACCTTTTAGGAAGCATATGAGTGAGGACAAAGCATTAAAAAAGACCCATAATGGTTTTGGGGATAGTAGTTCACCTCTTAGAAGCAACAAACAGGTAATGTGGTTATGTTGCAGGGGAATGTGCTGAATCCAGATTCCAAATTGTGATCCAAATCCTAGGCTTGCGTAACATCAATCTCAAAGGATTTTTTGTATTTTTTTTCGTTAGGCTTAGTCATCTTGGATTACACCTTTTTTGCATAATTAGTTAGTCTTGACTTTGTTTTGGCTTCTTTTGNTTTTTTTTTTTTTTTTTGTATGCTCTTTTGACTTCTTTGATTGACAACTCATCTCTCTCTTTTTAATGTAAAAAAAGATGGTTTGTGCAAAAAACTACCCCAAACCGGCATATTGGGATAGGATAATCAATGTTGAAACTAATTTCTTAATAATTAGATCGAATTGGATCGACCAACCCATTTATCTCTGGGGTTTATACATTAGACAACAGTATATTTCATTAACTGGAGGGACTTAAGCATATTTTTGCTTTCTAACTGATGTGAATGCTGGGAATGCTTTTGCACAGTTTGTGTAATTACCACGAACGTACTCTTGTGGTTTCTGGCTATTCCTAGAAGGGTTTTCAGTGAAAGTTTAGAGTCTTGTTGATAAGATACGGTTTTGGTCTGTCTTTCCTTTTTTGCTCATCTTTTTAATTCCTTTATATGAGTTCTCAATGTGATGCAATAATAATTGGTTATGTGATGCTATTTTTCTTCGAGTAGGGTCGTTTTAGGTTTTTTTCCCCTGTTTTTTTCTATTTTTTATTNTTTTTTTTTTTTTTTTTTTTTTTTTTTTGGGAGAATATGGTTGCATCACTGGACAAGTTCCGTAACCCTGTAACTTCAGGTATTTTTTATTATTTTCATTGCAATATGGATTCACCTTTGATATCGTGCTTTGGTATAGACGTGGTCTTTTTAAACCATGTGATACAGTTTGATGGCTTGTTCAGATGAAATTACTTCCTTGTGTCCAACCTGTGGTTTTAGGGCATGGTGTACCATCAAAAGATGTACTTAGAAATATTTGTTGGCTGTATGGAGTGAACTAGCTGGTTATATATCGTCGGTACTTGTCAAGATCTTGTACCTTTAACTTCCAATGTTTCTTATGTAGTTAATAAGGGTAAAATAGTTTGCATTAGCTACTGCTTTGTTGGTAAATGTTTGTGAGGCTCTAATCCCAGCCTGTAAATGGGATATTTCTTCACTGTAGTTGACTTGATGTCGTAATCATAATCAATGAAAGAGACTTGTTTCGCATATTTTATGAAGATTCGATTCCTGCCTATGTCAATTTGAAGTTTATGTGGAATCAGGTGGCCAAATGGGCTGCTTTGATGTGATTGAGGTGGGAAGTTTCTCATTGAATGAATAATTTATTCACTTCTAGAGTCTGGTTATGTGGCAATCCAAGCCATTTAACTTGCAAGTCTTGACTTTTTGAAATTACCAAGAGAATGTGATAGATCCTACCTTTTTATGCCCACTGTTAAAAAGAAAAAAAAAAAACATCTCTTATGAGGTGTCAATGTTTAGGATAGCAGCAGACATGATGATTGTACGTGCCTGTTCTTTGCTCCGGGAACGAACTAGTTCATAACTTGTTTCCTTGGTGGCATTTCTCCTTATGTTTACGGAGGACTGTTTTTAGTAGTTTTAGCTTACCCATAGTTACCTTAGAAACTTAAAAAGATTTGCTTGATCTTCCTTTTGGCTGTCCTGTAATAGAGAAGGAAACTAGGAAATTGTTCCAAGTGTTAGAATGGTCTTCAGAGGCTATTTGGGAGCATTATCGCATTTGTCTTATCAGTTGGGCTTCCTGTTGGAAGGACTCGTTTCTTTTAAAGAATTGTATTCCTTGGATTAAATGCCTTACAGCTTTGAGATTTCTTGGCAACCAAAGATCTCAAGGTCAATTAGTTGTCTTGTGAGAATAGTTGGGTTACTTAAAAGCTAGCTCAGACGCTCAATTGGTNAAAAAAAAAAAAAAAAAAAAAAAAAAAAAAAAAAAAAAAAAAAAAAAAAAAAAAAAAAAAAAGCAAAGCTCGTTCAGTACAAACTTTGTTAGTTGCATTTGCTATTCAAAAGGTGTACCTGTTCTTTTATTGGTATGCTCCTTATAATGTATTCCTATGGGCTACCAACCATGCGAATATGAACCTTGTTATCAATCATTGGTCCCAATTATTGTGCCTGTCTGTTCGTTAATAAACTGCTTCTCATCTGAAAAGTATGTTTGAATTCCCAATAGCGTGGAAGAAACCCCTTGAAACACAGAGACCATAAATTTTAGGTATTTTGTTATTGAAGTTCCTTTCAAAATGAAATCAAATGAATTTAAAGAATCTTAAGTCATGGAGGAAGCATCTATGATGCTCAGTGACCAAGATCCTTCACCAATGACATCGCAAATGTTGACGTGGATAAATTTGGTGACAGGAGAACCTGAGATGGAAAAAGTTTGCATCTTCTGGTATTTATCTAGATTGAATCTTCCATTTCTGTTTGGGATTATGAAGCTGGAATTACTACAGTTGAAAAGTGATTGTTGGTTTGATGTTAACCCTTTTAAACCAGCAGTTTTGAGACCTAATTTATGTTCGATGAAGATTTTATAGTTTGTAGTGGAAATGATGCATGTTTTCTGTGCTAGATGATGCTGTTTGCATTTTTGGATTCTTCGTTTCCACCCACAACTTACCATTATGAGTGGCGTTTACCACTTATTTCGATTTTGGTTCAAATTTATAGGCTTATATAATAGTTTGAACCTAAAAAAAATCATTCTTTGGGCCCCTAAAGAATGTTGCCCCCTCCTTCATATGCTTACTTACAGGTCCTCTAGAGATTTTCCAGATATGCATGGCCTTATTCTGCACACATACAACTCTGATAGTGCTGACTCGCAAGTGGATCATTTGGGTTTACACAAAGCTCTTTGTGTATTAATGGGGTGGAACTACTCAAAGCCTCCTGATAATTCAAGAGGGTACCGTTTTCTATCTGCTGGCGAAGCAACAGCCAACCAGGAGGATTTGATTATGTGGCCTCCTCTAGTTATCATCCACAATACGATTACTGGAAAGAGTAAAGATGGGCGCATGGAGGGTTTGGGAAACAAGGCAATGGATAGTAAAATTAGAGGTATCATGCACTTTTTTACATTTCTTTATCCTTCATTGATGCTTGAGTAGATTTTCCTCCTTCTAGGTAGAATAAGGTCTCTAAACATCCCTCGAATTTCTCAAGTCTGTCACAGATGACTATCTGTGTTAGGCTATAGATTTAGAATGCGAAGTAATTTAATGATCTTTTAGTTGCTGATGAGAACCATAGTTATATTTATCGTATTTTCGTAGTTTTTTTCTTAGTTGATGAACCTAAAGTTACAATTTCTTAATCTTCCATGAATGAGTTGATGGCACACGTGGAACCTTATACTCATTCTGGTATTATCTTGTTTTAATGTTAGTAAATCTGTTTCAAAGCCAATTGGAAGGGATTTTTTTTAACACTTGTGCTGAAGGAGGACACCTTATCCTCCCTCTTTCGTAGTATTCTTTCTGGACGAAATCTCACTTATTGATAGAATGTGAATGAAGCTGTTCTCTTTTCTCCAGTTGGTTGATTCTGTTCAAGTATTTATAGGGAGGAGGGGCTGCACTGTACAAGTTCTTTTTTTCCCCCTAAAAAAATCTTTTAATAATTTATGTANCCCCCCCCCCTCTCTCTCTCAAGTCTATCAGTCATAGATGATACATCTCTTAGGCAAGCAGTTTAGAAAGTGGAGTACCTTAATTATTATTAATACCATTGCTGAAGAACTATGATTATAGTTATTGGCTTCGTACTAAACCTCTTACATGAAGTACCAAATTATTTATTAGTATGGTTGCTGATCTGAATTAGGTGATATTTACCTGCTTCATAGCGTAATAATAATTAATGTGCTTAAAGTTTTTATCTGCATCCCCCATGGATAAGTTGATGGCACGTTGGAATCTTTTACGGTTTCTATCATTGTCCTGTTTGTGTTGATGAAGCTGTTTCACAGCTCATTTGAAGGGCTTTTTGTAATCCCTTTNTTTTTTTTTTTTTTTTTTTTTTTTTTTTTTTTTTTTTTTTTTTTTTTTTTTTTGTTATCCTACAATCTTGACTGGCTAACATTTGTGAGATACTAATAGCTATGCAGTCTTGAGAGAGTTTTATCTGAGAAATATGCACTTTACCACAGGCGTGTACTTTGTGTGTTGGTTGTGATTTTCAGTATCTCTCTGCTTTTCAAATGTTTTGTCTAACATAATTTTTATTCCTTGTTTTAAATTAAACCTATTTTCTTCAATTAGTTTGTTTGGTTTTATATTATATCATATTATATATAGGCATAAGTTTTATTTACTTAGCGGCAGGTTACAGTAGATCTTTTGATGATCAATTCCGTTGATGCATCTGCTTTTACTCTTATGCAACCTCTTAATTTCATCTTCTATACATTTTAGTTATTTTAACATAGACTGTAACTTCAATCTCTTAGTTCAGCAGTATATTTTTGGATTCTATTCTTCATTCGTCTCTAGTGTGGGGGACAATATAGGTAATTATAGGCTCTGCAATTAAGTTACCTTGCAATTCGTAACGCAAGAGTTAGATCCAGATAAATGGGGGAGGCATTTCATATTAAAAGCTTCACTTAACATTAGGGCGACTTTGTTTGTGGTCCTTCCTTGGTTTTATAACAGTGTGGGGTCTACTGTTTATTATTAGTCTTATTAATGCTAGTTTCTAGTATGGTGTTTTGCTAATTGGTTGACATGATAATAATTTGGCTCTGATTCTCTTATAATTTATCATGATATTTGATTTGGTTTTCCCATATTCTCAAGCTTCCTATACTTGGGTGCTTGGATTTTTATGCCCTAGTTGTTTTTGTTTTCAACGATCATGCCGTATACCATGTGGGAACTGTAGATTCTGAAGCTTTTTAAGCTTTAGTTAACAGAGAGTTGTAAAAATGCCTATTTAGTTTTTACACAGCTACCTCTGTTCTTAGTTTAAGGCGTTTACCTTTTATAATCTAATGCTAGTTTGCTATCAATATGTTGGCGTTTAGCTGTCTTNTTTTTTTTTTTTTTTTTTTTTTTTTTTTTTTTTTTTTTGTTTCAGACCTTGGTTTTGGGGGTGGGAAGTCCAAGTCTTTATATGGAAGGGATGGTCATTTGGGCACAACTTTGATCAAGTTTTCAGGTGACCCGGCTGGCCTCAATGAAGCCAAGAGACTGGCTGAATTCTTTGAGAAGGACAATCATGGACGTACAGGTTGGGCTCGTGTACGACCTGCAGCATTTAGCAGGGATGATGATAAAAATCCAAACCTTGTTAAGGTGGATGAAAAGTCTGGAGAGAGGAATAGGATTTTTTATGGCTATCTTGCAACTGCAGCTGATATGGAAAAAGTTGATTTTGATACAAGGAAAAAGGTTACCATAGAGAGCTGTAGGGATTTCAAACTGTCCAGGTAGAATATCTTGATAAATATATAGTTCGACATGCCTTCAGTTTGTAACCTGGGTTAAACTGCAACACTCAAATCCACCTCATTTTTTAGCTCGTCGATGGTTTGTGGATGAAATCTTCACCAAACAGCTTGTTTGACTGTTGGCCTCTGTTATGGGGGAGGTGGGTGGTTGTTTTGGTCTACCAGTAACATTACTCGAGGAATTTCCCCGGATTTGCTGCGTAATTTTAATTTTACTGTAGCACGAATGTGTATGGTAGGATGCGGAACATGGATCTGGTTGTTTGTCAACCGTTTTAAATCCTAATGATTAAAAAGGCTTGAATTATTTGTTTGTTGTCACATAAACAAACCTGCACAATCACTCCATCGTAACTCTAGAACCTGCTATTTCTTGGCAGTGATACCAACATCCGTTGGAACCGGAAATAATCATAATTGACTATAATTGAGTCGCTGTATAAGCATCTTGAAAGGAAGCTAATTTTGAGTAAGCAAAGCCTTCCGATGCTCGGTTCTTTTCAGGACAAGCATACAATTTTAAAGTACATGCAGAATCAACAACACTGGGCTGTCTGCAGTTACATGTCTGCGTGCACTGCTTGTGTTTCATAAGGGCTGCGTTGCTTAGTTTTAAAACAACAAGCACACTCAGAGTTGGAGCGACCGTGGGTGGGTGCTTTGACATTCCAATTGATGAATATAGTTATTATGGATGGATTAGATCCTTGTATGTGTATATTTTTGAATTGAAATGCAAATCTGCGCATCTGGGCGATCAATCATATGTGGATCCAAGGTTTGAGAAGCGTGTAAAATGCCGAATCTGATAGTTTTCTTTTTTTTTTATGTATATAACAGTGATTTATCTCTGTGCATAGAAATCTAACCGATTACTTTTTGAAGGCAATGTAGGTCATGCTGAGGGAGGAATACCAGAGAACCCCAACTTTTGTGAGGTAGTTTTTGTTTGCTTTTCAGTGTCTCTAGCTGTTGTTTGATATGATTTGATGAATTTCGCTTTCGAAAGTAGAAATAGGAAGGAAGGAAAAGGATATTATCTCTGGGGTAGTGATGTTGAATTCTGGAACTTAAGCCTTGGGTGTCGGTGGAAGATACAGTTTGACAAACCCGGCTTGGAATCTTATCCTCAATACTGTTGTCTCCATGTATGACATTTTTAGTTTTTCATTCTTTTTCTGTGTTGGAAGTAATCTTTTAAATATTCCACCCCCATAGAATTCTCCAATTCTGACAGGTAATTATTGGAGATGGTGTGGTTTTGGGCTCAAAAAGTGGGGAAGAATGTGGGTTTATTTAGAAGGGGGAGTGAGTGAGTGAGTGAATGAGAATGGGAATGGAGTGCACTTTACATGTGTGATGCGCATGCTTGGCGATGCCTGGTGTAGGGAGAAGAAGTGCAGGAAGTGGCACTGTGTATAATAGCGTGCCTTGTTTGGCATCTGTCTACACTTTAACTGACTGAACCCATGTGGTGGTCAGACTCTCTGTGGCCATATGGCCCATTCCCCACCTATTCCTATTCCTTTCCCCCCTCTCTCTTCTTTTTCACTTTGATTTTCGGGAAAGCACTCTCTTCCCACACCCTGTTTCCTTCCTTTTTCTACACTGCACTTGTCTGGATTATTATAGACACTATACACTTCTTTATACACTTCTTCTCGATTCACGATAGTATAATATTATCCACTTTGAACATTTGATCCACTTTGAACATAGGATCTGATCCACTTTGAACATAAGATCTCATGACTTTGCTTTTAGTTTTTCCCAAAGATCTCGTATGAATGGATATGTGTTACTTATTATAAATTTGTGATTATTCTTTTAATTAGCCAAGGTGAGACTTCCTCCTAACAATCCTCAACAATCTACCTTCTCTATTCATTGCAGGTTGGTTATTCGCCAGTGCTGATTTAGCTTACGATGTTTTTGGTAATCTTGGTCGTACCTTACCTTTTGATGCTTTTTCTCCCAAACAAAGAGGGAGAATTCTTATCAAGATAGTTCTTTTTTTGTTGGTGATCATTCTTGGTCAATAGGGTATAGGCCGGTTGATTGTGGCTTTAAGTAGGCTGCCACCTAACATTTGTTAGCTAAGTCATTATGAAAGCACTAGCTATATAAATTCCAAGTGGGTTTTTTGGTAGTGATAGGCTCGCTAGTGTGAGACTAGGGAGCTCTACTAAGTTTAGGTGATTCTAATAGACAGCCCAAAGGCATACTTGTAGGATACCGGCTCTCAGCGAGTCAATAAGCTTGGTAAACGAATACTAGACAGACGGCTAAGACATGTTTCTAGCATCGCAGTTTAGTCATGTCGGTTGGATAGGGGAATGAAGTCCTTCTTATAAGGGTGTGGAAACCTCTTCCTAATAGACGTGTTTTAAAACTGAAGCTAACAGCGATATGTAATAGGCCGAAGTGAACAATATCTACTAGCTGTGAGTTTGGACTGTTACATTCAACATTGACGACTTCGACATTTTCTTGCATTTCTTATGATATAAGTGTGTTAGTTGTCCTAAACTATTTCTAATAGCAGTGGATGATCCATGATTAGGTAGACACTATGCTTGAGTAAGCCTTGCTCCCTTTGGAGAATGGTGTTTTATGAACGCATGTGCTTTCTTTAATGTTGTTATTTCTTACCTTATTGGCATATATTGAATTAGCTCAATCTAACGGAAGTAACTTTTTAAGACAATGGATACGAATGTCTATTGTATGTGGATTGGTCAATTATACGTCGTTTTTTTTTCTATCAAAAAAATTGTTCTCGTTCACCTTTCTCAATCTTATCTTCGAATCCAATGGCTTATTCAATCGAGCAAGGAAAGCATTTTTTGCTTCCAACTTTACCCCATTTCGTCTTTCCTCCTTATTTCCCTACAATTTCGTCAATATAACCTGTCGATATAAAATATTTCTTCTTTTGAGGAATTCATCCCTATTGAATCATTCGTGCTCAAATGAAATACGAGTTGATAATTGATATAATGTCAACAATTTTATAATAATTATTTAATAATATGATATTTAGTAGTATTCAACCCATTATTTAAAAATAAAAATATAGGTAAATTAAAAAAAAAAAAAAAAAAACTGACTTTTTAAAATAATCTATTTATAAAATATTTGGTATTTGATTTTAAATTAAGTTATATGTCATTGTTTTGTCCATTCTTATATTAAATAAAATAAAACGGTTGTTTGAAGAATTTTCAGAACGGACAGCAAAATGACACAAAATATTATATTATGAAATGGACATGTCATTCATCTTCCAAATTAAACTATATATTAAATCAAATTATTCCAAAATTAGAATTATTACAAATTTCAAGGAATCAAATTATAAATTAAATTTGAGTCCCATCTATTTTAATGTATAAATTTAAAGCTTTCAATAATCATAGTAAATAAATAGTTGGCCACCCATTCCATTAACCCATTTGCCTGCTCGTTTGTGTTATTTAGCTGAACTATGTGTCGTTACAGATAAAACCACTATTCATGAAGCTAATCGACTTTTACATTTGGATCTGGTTGTAACGTTTTGTACATTTAATGACTTAAGAATGGCTTCGGAACAAAACCATTTTGGGGTATTTTGAAGTATCAATCGTAACATATCACAGCAAAAATGTTATTACCCCCGTACAGAAGAATTGTATATTTAAAATATATTTAAAATTCATTTTCATTTTCTAATGTTTTTATGTGAAATTATTGTTCTATTTAAAGATTTATAATTTTTTTTTTGTTTTTTTAAATTTTGTAATTTTGTGTGCCAAATATAAAAATAAAAAATGAAGAAAATAAAATAAAATCAGAACGAAAAAGAAAATCCAAAACATTTTATGTTGAAAGCGGTAGGCATCGTCGGCGCATTGTAGAATTTCTTCACAGGTAACTTTTAGGCGCCGGTTTCCGGTAATTATTCATTACGTGTCAATCTCTTATTGGCCTATGTAATTTCAGTGTCTTGTCATTTGATTTATCCCTTCCGTTTCGAGTTTAATTCCCTCTTCGCCTCTTTTCTTGCCCTTTCTCTGTTTCTCTCTCTCTCTCTCTCTCTCTCTCTCTCCGCCACTGAGCAGCCGCCGCCGTTCGAGAGGCAAAGGGAAATGGGGTCGATTCCCGATCCCGGTGAGTTGAGCGAGATGACTCACCCGAGCTTCGATGAGTTCCAAAGGCAGGCGTCTCTGATGGCGAGCTGTACTCTGCTCTGGAAGGAGCTGTCCGATCACTTCACTAATCTGGAGCAAGATCTTCTTAAGAAATCGGACGCACTGAGGCATAAAATTCAAACCCTAGACCATCAGACTAAGGAGTCTCTTGACGAGCTGGAGAAGCGCGAGGTTAGTATCCAGGGTAGTGTTCAGATCGCGCTTGGTAAGGTCGAGAAAAGTATGGAAGCGGCGCTTAAAGCTCTTGAGAAAGACGGCGATGAGAATGGTGAAGTCGATGATGGTGATGGATTGCTGTTGAAGCTGAAATCATTCTGTTTGGAAATGGATTCTAGTGGATTTTGGAGGTTCATCACTGGTAAGAAGAAGGAATTGGAGGCTCTGAGGGAGAAAATTCAATTGGCTTTAGCTGAATGCATCGATCCGCCGAGATTCGTGCTGGAGGCCATCTCGGAGGTGTTTCCACTGGATAAGAGAGTGGAAAAAAGTGATGGTGGTAATGATTTGGGCTGGGCTTGTGTTTTAGTGCTTGAATCGCTGATTCCAGTTGTTGTAGACCCAGTGATCGGGAAGTCAAGGATTTTGGTTACTCCTAGCATGAAAGAGCGCGCCAAGGAAATCGCTGAAACTTGGAAGGCGAGCTTGGAAGAGCGCGGTGGTATCGAGAATGTTAGGACACCGGACGTGCACACCTTTTTGCAGCACTTGGTTACTTTTGGGATTGTAAAGAGGGAAGATGTCGACTTATATCGGAAGCTTGTGGTTGGATCGGCCTGGCGGAAGCAGATGCCCAAATTGGCAGTATCACTTGGCCTTGGAGATATAATGCCTGGTATAATTTCTTGAATTTCACTCTCGTTTCATATAGAAGAACGATATGATTTCTGATCTTGAGTTTATTATAGAAACTAAACCATATATTCGCCTCTATTTTCCATTTCCATTTATCTGGTATGGGTTTTTGTTCTTGTTTTCATAAAGATCCAACCATGGCACTTTATGAGCAGAATGATTCGCAAAAGCGCATCAATTCACATTGTAATCCATCAACAGGAGCTTTTACGAATATTGCATGGAAAATTATAACTTAGAGATGGATTATATCGATAGCATAATCAATTTTTTTCACAAAATTGCTTATATTTGGGGCCGAGTGGTTCTTTATAGAACGAATTTGATGTTTTGGTGGAGTGGTTTCTTACTAGTTACCACCAAGTAGTTGAACATATGGGTTGGGAGTTAAAAGCAGCATCATGTTTGAATTTAGACCATCCAATGGTTTTCGTATATGCATTGGTTGGTAGCTTGATCATACTAAAACTTTCCCCATCTCTTTTTCTTTATGAATTACTTTCGTTGTTATTGTTATTATTACTATATCATGGAAGACATAACTGCAACGGGAGAGCCGCAGATGTATTTTTTATGCTTCTAAGCTGCTATCACGTGTAGATATGATTGAAGAGTTAATCAGCCGGGGACAGCAGCTTGATGCCGTGCATTTTACATATGAAGTTGGTCTTGCGGATAAGTTCCCCCCCGTTCCACTGCTGAAAGCTTATCTGAAGGATGCAAAGAAAGCTGCAGCTGCTATTTCTGAGGATCCAAATAATGCTGGCAGAGCAATGGTACATTTTACCTCATTTCTTAACTTCACCATTACTTCTTGAGATCAGTTTCTGAATTCTTGTAAATATCTTGCATGTGATGGCGAGGGATCATCAATGACTCCATTGGATTATGATATCTGAATTATGGTTTACATATATATCATATTTGACCATTTATTATAGACAAATCTTGTATGATTGAGGATATTTTGACTTCCATTACGGTTTATCATAGATACTATATAGACAAATATCGTGTATAATTGAAGATATTTTGACTTTCATTACGGTTTACCATAGATACCATATTTGACCCCTTATTATAGGCAAATACCTCGTATGATATTTAGTCTTCCATTACGGTTTATCATAGGTATCATACTTGACCTTTTATTATATGCAAATATCTTGTATCAATTTATTTCTCCTAAATAGAGAATTTCACCTCCATTTATTAAGTTGGAGTGATTTTAGTAAATATTCACACATTTATTACGCTAACATGTTTTTAGCGTGGCGATTTCGTTTTATATATATCTGTCTATTTGTTTGAAGGTGGAAGAAATTGTATTATAAGCTTTGCTATGAACTTTCCTCCTTTCTTGGTTCATTGTATTATTTGACCTCTGCAATGGTTTCTATATCATATATTAGGGGCAGTAGTAATTCGTATGTTTTCTTTTTTGTTTGTCGTAGCACCTTGCTGCACGAAAAGAGCAGTCCGCACTCCGAGCTGTTATCAAGTGCATTGAAGAATACAAGCTTCAGGCGGAGTTCCCTCCAGAAAACCTTAAGAAACGTCTTGAACAGCTAGAAAAGGTGAAGGTAGAGAAGAGGAAGCCTGCTGCAGTGCCTGCCAACAAGAGAACGCGGGCAAACAATGGTGGTCCTATGCCTCCTGCCAAGGCTGGTCGTTTGACAAATGCATATGTATCTTCATACCCAGCAGCCCCTGCATTTGTCAGGTCTCCCTCGCCCTCTCAGTACCCGGCCGGTGTCCCGCCCTACCATTCCCCACCCTCAATGTATGCCAGCAGAAGCCCACCTGCAAATCCTTATACTTACTCACCAGAAGCTGCTCCACATGCTGGATCGTTTCCCTCACCTCCAATGTCCTATCCTGTATATGGTGGTTACGGCAATGCAATGGCCCCAGCATATCAACCAGCTTACTATCGATAAACATGACTGATCTCTGATGATGGTAACTGCTGATTCTTGTTATTTACTTTCCCAATGGTTTGTCTGTAATACCTAACCATGAAACAGTAGCCATGTATGTGTGTTAATTGTGACTTGTTATGCTTCTTGCTTTTCGTGCTGAGAAGCCAAACTCTAATGTTGATCAAACTTTAGCTGTAGGGTTGATCGTGTAAAGCTATTAGGATGACCACGACACAACATTATAAAGTAGATCCTAATGTCATTTGGTCTTTAGTTGTAGAAAGGCTTGCCCTGTTGGTTCTACTAATCTCTTAATCTCTTTCTCGATCATGCCTTATCATTTGAAACAAACGCCATTGCCAATGGATGCATCCTTTTGTTGTCTCTCACGACCCCGTCACTAGAAAATTGAAAGGTTGTTCCATCCAAAATTCAATGCTCTCTAGTTATTTTTTGACTTGAGTAGATTCGATTGTCGTCGTCGTCATCATCGTTGACTTCAGAATTCCATCTCTGAATTGCTATCTCTGGCTATGAAGCAATCAATCTGATTCTTGTTGATATGAAGCTTAATCAAAGGGTGTAATCTCTGCATCCCATTTACTTGGCTCCTTTTTCTTGAATCCTCTCTTCAATTGTGACTCCTGAGCTATTGTTTGGAGGATGTGCAGCTTTTCTCAGGCAGAGGTTTGAATGCATGATTCTTCGTCGATATCGACAGTTTCATGAAAGCTAGGCCTAGGTAACTTAAAACGTTTCTATATTGTCTCAGACCATCTTTTCAAGAATAAATCAAACAAAAAGGGACTCTCCAACAAAAAATATGGTAAACTGCCTTTTCTCTCCAACAAATTACTAGTGTAAATTAGACATAATGGACTTTAATTAATTTTATAGGTTGAAATGTACTGATTCAACCGATTTTCGCTAACAACCTTGACACTTATTTGGAAGTTGGCCTGTTGGCTTGTGCATATCCCAAAAGATTATCCACAGTGGACTGAAATTACAGATCAATTTCGGATCTTGTTGATTCCACATAGATATAATTGGTTTCCACACGTTATACACTAACTTCGAACTTATAGTGGGCCATCCCAAATCGTCCTTGCAAATCTCTATCAAGTTTGAATAATCTATTTACGATTATTAGAGTACAAATCTCTATAGCTTTAGATGAAAATTGAGACCTAAGACAAGGTTGCAATGTTTGGATTTCAATTCTATTATAAATCATCTCAACCTGTTCTAGGTCTTAATTTCGTCTAACATTCTAATAGATTTTCATTCCTTACAAATTTGAAAAGAATAAAAGATAATTTTTTTAAAATCAAGAATAGTATTTAAAGCCTCGAGTATCGAGAATGCTGCCAAATAGTCCATTTCAAGAAAATAAAACTATCACTTTATGGGGACAACTTGACTAATAAACATTGATTAGCATATACTTAAAGCTTACCAATAATTTGAAGAGCCCACCAATGAATTCGAACTCTTCATATGGGAGATTTATCCGGAGAATGATTTGTAAGAAGATTACAACATAGGACAACACTGTATTAAATTTCTGTCCATGTGTAGCCATTTTCATCTATGTTTTCACATATTTACAGATAATCATGGATAGAAATGCTTACCAAGCGGGCAAGGACGGAGCAAGTACAGAAAAGTATCACCTTTGCACTGTTTCTCCAATTCTCCACCTCTCCACATCTTTAGACATGAACACAAAACAAGAGTTCATATTTCCTTCATATGGTATAGGAAATGATCAAACAACATGGGATGTACTGTACTCTACAATTACTAGCCAACCCATTGAGGCACAAACAACATGGGACTTGCAAATTCTAACTTGCATATTTCTACATCAGCAAAAGCCCTCAATAGTTGTCTTTTTTCATTAAAAAATTTCGAAAATTGAGCTAGATTTATCGATCTATGAAATAATAATTGTTATTATAAATCCATCAAGTTAAGCTCGAATTGACAATCAAACTACTATCGATACTTAACTTTGTTTAACAACAAAAAAAGTTTGTATTTCTCTAACAGTGCAAGAAAGTCCATGATGTAAGATAAAGAGTTATTGAGCTATAAATCAGATCCAAGAGAGAACCAAACTTAAAACAAGAATGGAAAAGGAAAAGGAAGAGGAAGAGGGTTAAGTTGTGAGTGAAAAATGTTGAACAGTTGGAAACTGTTATCCTTTTTGTAATTACTCAATCAGTGAAGTGGGTTGGCTTGATTCCCAAGACCAAACAAACACAGAAAGAGACAGTGCAAGAAACTGGAAGGTACAGAACTCAGAAACAGCCTTTTTTGAATGTTCAAAATAAAAGAAGAGATTCTGAATTAAATTGATCAACCAAAGAGCTTTGGAGTTTGGATCCTTATGACAATGAATGAATGAATGATTGATGTGGGTGATGATAGGGTCCGAAGATTTTTGGGTCCATATCTCTATCTACTTTTCTAACTCATTCACATCCTTTCTCATCTCTCTCACATTTTCACTACTTTTTACTCCATATGTTTCATACACGAGAGTTCCAAAAGTTCCCATCTTTTATCCCTAAATTTTAACACCATGAAAGATTTTTTCTTTTTGTTACTGACTGCTCGATTATGAACCTAAATCTGTCTTAAACAAACCATGGCTTGTCGGACTATAAATTTTTGGAAGAACTTCAAGTAGAAATAGTAGCTAAATCTATGGAAAGCAAACAAGTTTCAAACGAAGAAAATCACACTCATCCTGTTGCTAGATCAAGGATAAGCGGGAATCAGTGCTTTGAGCAGTGAATTTTTTTAATATATACATAACATCATTAACACAATTTCACGCCACAAAAGTTGATCAGAAGAATAATTTTAATATTTAAGATGAAATAAACAAATCTTAATCTTCTACCTAGTTGTAATGATATCCTAACACATGCTAACACCAGATATCATCTCAATCTTCATCCTTTATTTATCGAGAATGAAACTTTCCTGAAACAATTTTAAATAAAGTTCAAAAATGAAAACAGGGGTTTCAGAGAACTTTAAGAAACTAGATATATAACTGAACTTTTTAAGTTCTAGTCGGAATATGTGTATTGGTCTAAGATATAACAAATCCATTGAACTTTAGAAGGCATAAAATTAGCGAAACATAACACCTTTCCGTCGTGCTTTAGGAGCCGACGGGGGAGCGGAGGAGGAGGATGTTAACAAGCAAAGCAAAAGATCAGCAAAAGCTCTAACAATGAACTTATGGGTGTTTTTCGGATTCAACCGGAGATAGCACGACAAAAGCTCTCGCAAAAACTCAGAGTCGCTCCTCACACTCTCCAATTCTCGAGCTTCCACCATCTCCTGCATTGACCGCCGGAAGTCGGCGTAAGGGTCCATTGAATATTTGGGGACCTCTAGACCTTCAGAAACAACGACGTCGTGGGATCGGCGACGGGCGGTGGAGGAGTCACAAATGGAGTTGGAGCGGCCGGGGGAGGAGAAGAAGAAGCGGCGGGAGGCGAGGAGGGTGGCAAGGTCGTCGGAGATTGAGTCGTCGGCATCGGAGGAGGTGGAGAAGAAGCCGTCGTCGGCGAGGGAGGAAGGGGTGAGGGAAATGGGGTTGGAGGTGAAGTAGCAGTCGGAGGATGGGGAGTGGGCGACGGCGGCCGGCGGTGAGAATTTGAGTTTGGAGAAATGGAAATGTTTTAGGAAACGGTTGGACATTTTTTTAGATGACTTGGTTGCAGTAGAAAGAGTGGAAGATTTAAACAAAAAAGAGTGCGCACGTGTGTGTTTAATTTCTAAATTCCATTTTCACACCTCATTTTTTGTTTTAAGTTTTAAAATTTAAATTCATACATATTTCATTACTTTTAACTAACTTAATTTTTTCTTACATTCAAAATTGTCGGAACTTGGAACTCATGTTACTCGTAAACATGTAAAAATGTCACACATCATACAAACACAATCGGATAATTGGGTTTTCAAGCCGAGGGAGGAGAGAATTTCTAATACTCTCGTAATCTAAAAAATATCACCACACAGACCAACTCAATCAGATAATAGAGGTTTCAAGCCTGGAAGGAGAGAGTTTCTAATATTATCATAACGTGAAAAAAAAAAAAATGTCACACATCAAACAAACTCAATCTAATAATAGAATTTTCGAGCCGTGGAGAAGAGAATAATTTCTAACACTCCCATAATGTGGAAAATGTCAAGCATAGGATAAACTCAATCTAATAATATGGTTTTTAAGCCAAGAGAGGAGAGAAATTCTAATACTCCCGCAATGTGAAAAATGTCACACACTTAATCTGATGATGGGGTTTTAAATCACTGAGGAAGAGAATTTCTAACACTCTTGTATGTGAAAAATACAAACTCAATTAAACTCAATCCAATAATAAAATTTTCAAACCGAGGGAGGAGAGAATTTCTAATACTCTCAGTAATGTAAAAAATGCCATGCGTCAAACAAACTCAATTCGATAATAGGGTTTTCAAGCATAGGGAAGAGAGAATTTCTAATATTCTCATAACGTGGAAAATGTCACACATCAGACAAAGTCAATCCAATAACAGGGTTTTCCGACCGACGGAGGAGAATTTATAATACTCTGGTAATGTGAAAAATATCACACATTAGATAAACTCAATCCGATAATAGGTATTTCAGACCACAGAAAAAGAGAATTTCTAAATGTAAAAAATGTCACATCATACCAACTCAACTCGATAATGGAGTTTTCAGGCCAAGGGTGGAGAGAATCTTAGTAACTCTCACATGAATACTGATACTATCGTAATGTAAGAAATTTTTTCCCATAGTCAAGAGGGTGGATTGATTAAAAAAAAAAAGAAAAAAAAAAAGAGAGAACTCTAGAAACTAATTGAGGGGTCCATTGCTATTTGCAATTTGTTATATTTGAGGCCTGAGGGTGTTGTTTAGTACATGGACATTTCAACTGAGGGATTGATAGTACTGAAAGAGACAGGCAAGAGGTGATCAAAATTTGAAGCCACATGATTTGTTTTTTCTTTTAACCATTATTGTGTCATACAAAAAGTTGAAACAGTGACAGAAGACGCAAACTTTAGATGCACGTGGATTCCGACAGTGACGTTTCCTAAGGCCCAATATTTTCCTCCCACGGGGAAGAATCTATTGACCCTGTTGTTATATTTGCTTTTTTACTCAAACCAAAGCTTCCCAAATTTGACCTTAATCCTTGTTCAAAATATGCAAGGCAGTGAAAAAAAGTACCCACAAGAAACTGTGGATTTCTAAATTTTATGTGGGATTGTCATGCATAATGTGATGTTAAATTGGGTCAAAAGGGAGCGTACCAGTTGGATTGTGGTTGGAAAACAACGCAGCTTTCATCTTTTAAATGAACCTGCCCCTGCCTGCAGCTTTCGTATGGCAGCAGCCCTCCACAGGTACAGAGCCAACCCATTTCAGCTTCGCCACTTTTCCAAGTTTTCAAAACTGGACCGCCCATTGTTATATTCTATGCTTGCATGTGAAGCTTGGTCAATTCCATACGTCTTATTCACCTGTTCATTTTGGGCTAACATGGGATCTTCATTGAAACTCGTTTGTTGCCATCTTTACTGCAAACTTGGAACACTGCAAAACACACAAACAACAGACCAACTCAAAATGGTATAATACAACGAAACAACGCACCCCCATCACCACTCTCACGCTCACTGTGGTGCATTACTAACCTTCTCATTGGGCTTGGCGGCTTCTGTCATGGACTCCGCCACCCCACCACGATGGGCCACCTGCCTCGCATTGTTCCTCAGCTCTGCACTCATCACCCCTTCCGCATCCTGCTTCGTCGCCGCACCCTGAAATGTAGAGTCCGGACAATCATTTCTGTGGTAACAAGTCGTGTATTCAAACCATTTTTTAGGTAAAACTAATATGGTTCAACTTATAAGCGCAAGAAATCCTCATCTCGATTCCCAAAGGGGGATTCTGTGTTCAAATCCCAATATGTAACTGGATAGTCAGTTGATGGACTTTTAACTAAATTTCCAAGCCACGAGTAACTTAGTGAACACAAGAGTGAGAACGAGTGAAGAATATAAATAAATAACTAAGATGGTTTACAATATGATTAAACAATTATGACTCTGTTTACCATTTGATTTTTTATGGTCGGGAAATTAACCTAATATAATTGATTCATTTGTTTGGTTATTAGTTTTCAGAATTCTACGTCTAAATTTTGAAAACTACATAATTTTTTCTACCAGCACCATTAGGATGTCGTTCATCCAACCCCAGCATTGAAAGAAGAAGCCTACTGAGCACAGGCTGCGAGTCCAGCTGGTATCACGTCATTGCTCCCTGTTACCCTCACCTCTGCTGCTTGAATGGCAGCAGCATCGCTCTGCGGTTTATCACCTGCAGCATGAACGGTCGCTTCAAGGGCTTGTCCTATGGTGACCGCGTTCTGCACTGCTATGACAACTAAAATAATGGGTACAGGCTCCACAAACTGCCCAACGATCTGCACTGAGAAAGAAACAAACCAAAATCAATTATAATTAATGCACACTGGAGTAAGTTTGAGATTCGAGCTTAATCAAAAGATAAAACAGAATTAAAATGTAGTTAAAAATCTTAAAAAGAGGACCTGTCTGGCCAACTGTATCAGTAATGATGCGATTTCCTGGGATATCGGTGTCTTCAACAGCAACTCCTTAGCTCTGGTAGCATCAGTTACATCCTCGAGGCCAACGAAGCCAAAACGGCAGGGCCGCCCTACTGGGTTTGACTAAACACCATGGTCTCGGCGGTTGCATCATGTCAGCGTCCACGGGTAGTATAACCTTGGAGACAACGTCTCCAGAGACGTTGAACAACACCATAGGTTCTAGCTGTTCGTGGCGGCGCGGCTGTTCTTGACATTTGTTTTCATAAAGGATACTTATCTGAACAGATGGAGGAATGTTGCAGGTCGAGGAGAGGGACTAAAACGGTCGTTGAAACTTGGGTGGGGTAGTTAATGACACGTCGGTTCGACCAGACACGTGTTGAATCCTGATAGCTCTATCTTACAGGAATCAAGCTGTTCAGTGCCAGCATGTCACTGTGACAAATGGCAGCTGATAAGTAAGGTGCTTTTTCTTTTTAGCTACAGCCCACTGGAGACGCCATTGAAGCTGAAACTCTTGCTGGATGTGGGACGACAGAATTGTCGCTTCAACATGAGAACAAGGCCAACAGCTGAAATATCTTCCATTTATACTTACTCTTCTTGACATGACAGAAAAGGAGAGAACAAATATTCTTAAGAACAACAAAAAGTTCGAACCCAATAGTGGAAATTACAGACTAAAAAGTAACCCACAGTTGGATATGGACGATTCAAAATTTTCATGGTCTACAGAGAAATTTCTAGTGCAAATGTTGAAAATGAAGAAGGTTTCGAGTAAGTTCAAGACGGTATTAGGGTGAAGTTTTCACCTCCATCTGTAACCCGCTCTCAGCGAGGCTGGCTCAATGAACCCATTAACTATTTCTACCTTTCAATTTTCTGAAACAAAAATGCTTTGAGATCCTCACCGTCTGTATGAAACTTACTTATTCACCACTAACCATCTCCCTACCAAGCCATTTTCCTGTACTGAGAATTCTCATGATCTTATTTCAGTGGAACTACAAATCTAATTCCAATTCCAAAGAGTTTTGGCAAACAACCACGAAGGCGCCCAACATAGCCTTCATTAAGAAATACAACCATTTGATTCGATTGGTTCAGTCAGTATGGCCAAATTTATTGACTTTTTATATCATTTCCTTACATTCCCATTTTTCGATACACAACACAAGTCAACAAGACAACTATGGACCCTTTTTATAAGCCCGCAGACAAGACTACATTCGATTACATTACGTAAAGTTAGATCTTTCTTACTCAATCTTCCCGACTTGCAATCTCCAATCCATTACCTGCATAGACATGAATTGTTTACCAACTGATCGAATACCAGAACGTCTAAACATACAAGTATAATCATCACTCATCAGTCAGCAATCAGACTCCAGAAAAACAAAATTTCTTTATCAAGCATGCTGGAAGAACAGAGCAAATTATCAAGCTGATAACAGAAGTCCAGTACAGGAAAACAGGATTTTAATCACATATTCACACACACACACACAAAGAACGAGAAAGAAGAAGAAAAAAAAATGGCTAGGGAAAAACTTACCATCTGGATCAAAGAAGAAGACTTGCTTTACCTTCCCATTTGGTAGGGTTTTCTCAAATGTCTGTATGCCCTTTTCCTGCAGCAAAAATCAAAATTAGTGTGGCCACATCTAAGGAAAGCGCAAACTTCCTACAAACCATGAGCAAATATTTCCAAAGAATTGTTCCTGCATACAAATTTATATAGTCGAAGAAGTTCGAACTTCGTTGTTTTTTTCTTTTCTCCGTACTCTGTACTTATTTGATTAATTCAACATCACTTTAGATTGAATTCTTGGGTTACACTATAAATTTAGCATTCAAATTGAAATACATTATAATAGTGATTAGTGAACTGATCTTATTAAGTTCGTCAAAGAAGACTTCTGAGACAGACTCGAGTCTTAGTGGAGATTTGAACTAAAATTCCTCCTAATTAGCAAATTATAGAGCCAGACAATCCGAAATCAATTCTTCATGCAAATCATACAGTTCATCTCGTAATCGCGGAGTTTTTTATGCTTGGTATAATTAAACCCTAATGTACAACCAAATAAATGGACAGAGCAAAAATCTCGAACAGTTTCCAAACTACTACGACGAAGAAATCAAAATCGCAAGGATAATTTGTAAATTTACCTTGAGAGAATGAACGACAGAGTCGAAATTGGAACTGGAAACAGAGAAGCAGATGTGGTGACCTCGTGGAAGATGGCTAGGATCGACAACGGGTGACGTGGCGCTCCATGGACCTTCAGGAAGCTTGGATTTAGGGTCTCTCTCGATGAGGTGAAGTTGAAAGGCAGAAGGAAGGTTCAGCCAAATAACCTTGAGTTCTCCAAAATTTGGACTCTCAATTTCCTCGAATCCAAACATCTGCACCACCAAATAACAACCGCCATGAACACAAAAAAGCTGTTGTGAAATGAAAGAAAAGAAGGTAGAAGATAGAGATTGTAGACCTCTTTGTAGAATTCAGAAAGGCGATGGATATCCGAAGATTCTCTAGCTATGTGGGCGAGCGACGCTGCTTTTGCTACTGGAACCGCCATTTTTCTCCTGAATAAGAACTGTACCGATTTGGATGCTTCGTCGGAGATCCTCGTGCTTATATCTTGCACGACGTCCAAGATAATTACCAGATTACACGATTTCATTTTAATTCTTAAATTTTTGATAAAACTAAAAAAAAATTGTATTAATAATATTTTTAAATTTTTATTGATATTTTTTAAATACGTTATTATATATATTTTTTAATTTTTTAAAATGTTGGAGTGTTGATGAAAATACTAACAATTTTAATATAAAAATAACGATAAAAATAAGTTTCAAACATTTATAAATATATTTTATTAATTTAAGATAAAATTATATATTTAATCTAATCTTTTCGTATTTATTAGAATTAATAGTTCTTTGATTTAGTTAATTTTTTAAAAAATCAAATCGATGAGGACACCAAAAATAAGATCGAGACAAAATGGACCTGATACCAACCAAACTCGAGATGGCAAAAACGCAAACCCTCTCGAGCCTATCCAAGAGAGAAACCAAAATCTTAGGTTATTTCATTCCTAATCACTTCGACACGTCATTTTATGACACTTCATCTCCGAGTAAAGAAAAGTTTTGAAATTTGTGGGGTCCATAAAATAAAATAAATATTATTTAGTGACATGTCAAATACTAAAGATAAGAATTATGTATTATTATAGTACTGCAAATTTTCTCGAGAATAAATAAATTAATAATTGAAACGTTTGCAAATGCGGGTTATGTTTGCATTTATTTATTCTTGTTTATCCATTTTTTTTTTTTGTTCGAAGAAACTTTATCTAATAAATTTGTGGCTCTTATTAATACCTTTTATTAAATAAATAAATAAAAAGTTAAGTCAAATATTGCTACTACTTTTTTCTATTCATTATCTCCGAACTTGGTTGCGACATTATTCTTAACGTCCGTTATCACTTGAAAGAGAGCGATAGTGACCTATAATGTGTAACAATTTTCATTTTGGGACATCACTACACGTAACCGTCCAAGTCCAACGCCAGTCAATATTGACCACTTTGGTCTATTTCGTGTATAGTCGTCAATGTCATGTGGCAGCTCCAAGAATGGTTGGTTGGTTGGTTGGAGCAGAACCAGAAATGATGTCTAGAGACAGATTCACCGAACAAAGTGGAAGAATGGGCAATTGGCCATCAAGAAACACAAGGGAACTGATTCTAGTGAATCTAAATTGGAACATATACTCCTAACTTTTGAGTGACTTTTGTGCAATAATGGAGAAGGCAATGGCCATAGCCCACAAACATTGATTAATCAGCAAAAACAAACACAGTGAAATGAATCAGAGCCCAACATAGTTGAAATGAATGAAGGTTGAACAAAGTTTGCCAAGTTCTTCAGTAATATCATCATGTTCTATGTAAATTCAAGCTATTTTGATTCAGAAAGAGAGAAAAAATCAGAACAATCAGCTCAACCCAGAAGAAAAGTGAACACAGATTTCATTAAGTTGCTCAATAAATGGAAAATGGCGACACAGGGATTCTGTTTACTGTACAACCACTAAACGGCCACCTTTAAAACCCCCATTCTTATTCCCCCCGTACCTTCGCCGGCGTCCTCCCTCTTCGGAACCGTCACCACGAGTTTCCCGTTGGCGAACGCGGCGGTTGCAAGCTCTGGCAGAGTTGTATCCGGCAGTCGAAATCTCCACATGTCGATCTCCAGTTCCTCTAACGTCGATTCCAGAGCCCCAATTTGTCTAACTACAACCTTGATAACGCCAGGATGGATTTGAACCGTATGCGCCCTAAATTCGTCGCTAATTCCATTAGTTTCCGCTACGAATCGGAAGCAATTAGAGTTTTCGAGAATCGAAACATCGGCATCAGATCTAAATGGAAGCTCCAAAACCCGACTGAAAACATGGGGCAACCGCCGCAGTTTCTTAGGGTTTAAACCTAGAAATGATTGAGCACGAGAAAGCGAGTTACGACCATTTGGATTCTGCTTATTCGAGACTGGATGGACCTTCTTCATGGCGTCGATTGATTCTTCTTCTACCTCCGTTCTTGTCTAATAGATAGATATATATATATAGCGAAATCAATGATTCTCTGATGAAGTAAGGAACATCAATTCCAAAAAAGGAATCAAAAGCTTGATCAGATCGTTGAAGTTCGAATGAGAAGGAAGATTCATCAAGGAATTGAGACTATTGGGGTAGCGGCTTCCGCACAACTTTTTGGGGGAAAATCGAAGTCAAAAACGGAAACGGAAACAAAAACAAATCATGTAAACAGTGAAATTGAAGCAAATGAAAGAATCGGAGAAATAAGAAGGTGGCGTTGCCGAAGGGAGAATTCTTTTTGCAGAGAATGTTTGCGAGAAAAGGAAGACGAAGACAACAAAAATGGCTACAGGCCGTCGGAGGAAGCTCCGTTTATTCTTGGTGTTGCAGAGTGGGAAAGGGAGTGGAGGACTCACTCCATATATATATATATATATATGAAAGCTTCGGTTATTAGAAAATTTATTGAGTCTCTTTTGCATGTTCGCTACTATAAACGCTAATGAAAAATAGATCTCCACCTATTTCTTCATATGCGGGGCTAGCTCGTGTGGTCTTGAAGTCGTGGATAGGCTGGGCTCAATTAACATGAACAGATTTGTGCGTGGAATCTTGGCACATAGCTCACCTCTTTAGACTCTTTACCTATCGGCTCACCCCGGTTAGTATACTGATTTGGCTATGAAACTACGTTATTTAATTGTTAGGGAGGACTTTGGCTTAGTCCTGAGCGTGTCAAGATCACTCACAACGCCACATGATTGAAAAAATATGATTGTGACATTAAGCACAGGTGCATATTGCTAGTGTAGCTATTGACGTAATCATCATATTCTCGAGATAATTCTTGCTCTTATTCGAATATGGTTTCAATTAGTTCATGAAAAACTTATGACCAAAACTCAAACTCTATCGAGAAGACTTAATCAGGTCATTCATTAGAAGTATTATGTAAAAAAATCGAGCTTAAAATATCCTCTCGTTAGCACACACTTAGATGTCTCGATAGATAATTAAACAACCTTTGGATGCGTCGGAACGTGGATCCGTAGCTATTACACATAAATAAGATCAATCTAAAGCCATTGCACACTTTCAAACATAGAACAGAACATCTGTTTCTGAATTTTTGTTCTAAAAGTACAAAATAAGGCTGTTTACAGAAAAACATCTAAAGCAGCAGAATAAGAACATGCAATAAAACCTAGTGGTAGCATTCAATGGTGGCTGCCTTAGCAACTTGACATGTTTCTGGTTTGACGACTAAAAAGGAAAATCTCTGGTTCTTGAAGTTGGGACAGGAATCAGAGTATGTGGCAAACAGCAGGGCCCCCCCACCACATGTGAGGTTGTTTGGGTCCCTTGCTGATGCATAAATGGAAAGGTCTATATGCACAAGAGTCTATTTCAATCTGGTCGGCAGGCAAAGTTTGGCAATCTATGAACTGTTTTGAGACTTAAATTGGTTTCATTTCAACATCTGAGCTGTGTTTTGAGGTGGGATCAGGAGTTTCCTCTGGAAGAAGGCCAAGGAGGGGCAAAGGTAGCAATGAGCTCAGATTGCATATGATTACTAGAGTGGTTAAATTGTTAAATGTATCTTTAGTGATACCAAAGAGTTGAGTCAAAGCAGCGCCTATCAGACCTCCAAGAAGGTTCCCTCCATTGAATACTGACATGAGTGTTGCAAAAAGTGTGGCTTCCATTCCCTCTGGACATAGTCTTGCTGCTAGCACCAGAACCGGCATGAAAGAAGCCTGAAAAACAAGTTGAAGTTAGCCTTTTCCCCACAAGAATTGTAACAGCCCAAGCCACCGCTAGGAGATATTGTCCTTTTTGGCTTTCTCTTCCGGACTTCCCCTCAAGATTTTAAAACACGTCCACTAAGGAGAGATTTCCACATACTTACAATGGATTCAATCTGCTCATGGTAAAACTTCATATGAGTTCGATGTACTTTTATCTTCAACAAGCGGCCCAGCGTTCAATGCGGGTCGAAGCATATGGTTGTCAGGTTGGTTAAATNTCAATCTGCTCATGGTAAAACTTCATATGGGTTCGATGTACTTTTATCTTCAACAAGCGGCCCGGCGTTCAATGCGGGTCGAAGCATATGGTTGCCAGGTTGGTTAAATGCTGTTAATGAGAATAGTAATTCACTATTCTTAACAATAGGGCCCGGAGACTTCTTGGTTCATCATGCTATTGCTTTAGGTTTACATACAACTACATTGATCTTAGTAAAAGGTGCTTTAGATGCACGTGGTTCCAAATTAATGCCGGATAAAAAGGATTTTGGTTATAGTTTTCCTTGCGACGGTCCGGGACGAGGTGGTACTTGTGATATTTCGGCTTGGGACGCCTTTTATTTGGCCGTTTTCTGGATGTTAAATACCATTGGATGGGTTATTTTTTATTGGCACTGGAAGCGCATCACATTATGTCAGGGTAACGTTTCCTCCAACCAATGTGAGATCTCACAATCACCCCCCTTGAGGACCAGCGTCCTCGCTGGCACACCACTCGGTGTCTGGCTCTGTTACCATTTGTAACAGCCCAAGCCCACCACTAGCAGATAGTGTCCTCTTTCTTCCAGGTTTCCTCTCAAGATTTTAAAACGCGTCCACAAGGGAGAGGTTTCCACATCTTTATAACGAATGTTTCGTTCCCCTTTCCAACAACGTGGGATCTCACATAAGTTTTCCCCTATGACTTTACCTTTTTTCTCTGTCTTACTAGATATGAAGTGAAAGAATGTAACTATCCTTGAGAATAATTTGCAGTGAAGAACAATGACAGAGGTGTAGCACTTCATGAAAAAACATACTACCTGACCAAGAACTGTGATGATTAAAGAGTCCCCAATAGTAAACCAACCATCGCTTATGCCGAACTTTCGATTCAATCCAGTAATAAGAAGAACCTGTGCCACATACATAAGCAAGAACTTAGACACAATGAAAATGAGCCACTAATTTTCTGTTCGTTTCTAATAAACACCAGCACAAAAGAGGAGGAAAACTGTGTGAACCTGTGTCATCCCAAGAGCTGAACCAACTATTGACATGATTAGAAAAATTTTCCTCAACGCAACATTTTTAAGAAACCCATTGTATAATCCTACACCAATCAAAGATGCAACAGAAGTAACCAGCTTAACTCGTCCAAGAAACTCGGCGGTGAAACCGAGTTTATTTGTGCTGAGAAAAGATGTACGGATGTCAATCTCAAGTACTTAAAACCAACAAAATGATTGTTCAACTCAGATATTGCACTTACACAAAGAAGAACATTGCCGAGTCTGATTGTGGCGTTGCCTGCCACAGAAAAAGGAATAGTGTGGGAAGATATATATTTGGCTGTCTAATAGCAGTCCATATATTAAATATGTGCTGTTTAGAGGTTTCAAGAAAACTCAAGCCAGTTTTAGGAAGATTAGGCTCATTTAATGAGGCATAAACACGCTTTTCTTCAACAAGAACAGCAACTGCTGCTGTCATCAAAGGTAACAAGGCTGTTACTCCAAATACAAACCTGAGAGATCCAAATTGAAGAGTACATTCATAAGGTTTAATGCTTAACTTACTACTAAGAAAACTACAGTCAAATGAAAAATATAAGTATCGGTATAAATATATTACCTTACACCATAAGAATCCACCAGGGAGCCACTAAAGTAGGAACTAACAATACCACCAAAAGCAGATGATCCCCAGCATAGCGACTGGAGAGAACCGGACATACTTGGTGATTCACCACGAGCCCTCTCTACGACCATCGAGTCTACCACCTACATTAATGTTTAGTATAGTCAAAAGCGAGTTTCGGTAGCGTGAAACTCGTTCCATGGTCAATCCATTATGCAATTTCTGCCAAAAAAAAGAAAAAAAAAAAAGCAATGTAGGCCGGCAGAGAGTACTTTTGTAAGATTATTTTCTAAAGAACGAAGTGTTTACATGAAGGCAAATGATCTTGAAAAAGTAGCAAAAAGGAATAATAGTAAAGACATACAACATCAGAAAACGCCACAGAAAGAGACCCGAGAAGTATACACATAGCAGCACCATACTTGCTATTAACAAGGATGGCCATAAAGCTCCATGAGAATGCACCAAGAAGCCCTGATAAAATCAAGTATGACCTTCTTCGGTAACCAAAAAGAGGAACAGAGTCACTGCAATAACCAAACAGTTGTTATGAAAATGTACAAGAGAGGAAAGTAATTGAGCCCTGAATAGTGAGAGAGAGAGAGAGAGAGAGAGAGGAACTTATACCTAATAAACCCATAGAGGGGTTTGATCAGCCATGGCAATGCTGCGAAACCAGAAATTACAGCTGACTGGCTAGTCAAACACATACATGATTCATTAGAATTGTATTAAGGCTCTTCCAACAATTCATATCTTAGAAATGCAGAAATGACATGTAATAGCCTAAGCCCACCGCTAGCAGATATTGTCCTCTTTGGACTTTTCCTTGAGGTTTTTAAAACGTGTCTACTAGAGAGAGGTTTTTAAAACGTGTCTACTAGAGAGAGGTTTTTAAAACGTGTCTACTAGAGAGAGGTTTTCACACCCTTATAAAGAATGTTTCGTTCCTTTCTCCAACTGATGTAGGATCTTACAGTCCATCCCCCTTCGGGGCCCGCATCCTCGTTAGCACTCACTCCCCTCTCCAATCGATGTAGGACTACCCAATCCACCCCCCTTCGGGCCCAGTGTCCTCGCTAGCACACCGCCTGGTGTCCACCCCCCTTCGAGACTCAGCCTCCTCGCTGGCACATCGCCTGATGTCTAGCTCTAATACGAACTGTAAAGACCCAAGTCCACCGCGGGCAGATATTGTCCTCTTTGGGCTTTCCCTTCCGGGCTCAAGGTTTTTAAAACGTATCTGCTAGGGAGAGATTTCCACACCTTTATAAAGAATGTTTCATTCCCCTCTCCAACCGATATGGGATCTCACAATCCACCCCCTTCGGGGCCAGCGTCCTCGCTGGCACTCATTCCCCTCTCCAATCGATTTGGGATCTCACACTACAAGCAAAGTTCTTAAAATGACTGCAAAACACACACGGCGAAGTTAAGCCATGTGAAGAATAGTGCACACTCTACATGAACTTCATTTAAAGTGCAACATCAAAGACAATGAAGTTCTGCACTTTCAAGGCAATAAATTTCCACAGTTAGCAGAAAAGAACCATGAATATAAAGAAATTACATACCTCAGCAGGATCTAAATGCAAATCATCTTTTAAATAAAAACTGACAGCAAGCTTTGCAAGTTCTAAAACTCCTTGAACAAAATACACCATTGCAACAGCAACATTATCAGGGGTTAAATCTACACCAAAGAATTTGACTCCACTCAACCAGTATCCAGAATCACCATTATTACTATCAGAGGACAACTCTCCATCTACAGGTGAGATCAACGGGTCCTCTTCCTCTACACCTGGACCAAGTTCATATGACCAACCTTAGTAATCTAATGCCATTCAACAATTAAGCAGTCAAAAAAGCCTCAAAAGGGGTTTTACATATATATATTTCCCCAATTCAACGCCAACCAAATCCAGACTCAAATAGCAGTAGTTCATCGAATCAATAATTTGAAACAGAATGAAAATTCATCGGGGAAGTGTGTTTGATTAATTGATGAATTTACCATTGTTGGAGCAGGGAAGGGTGGGGTCGTCCAAATCGGATCCGGTAGTTGGAATCGAAACGGGTTGCGACATGAAGCTTCAAAGTAGGTCCCGTCGCATCCGTTCTTGGGGATCCAGTGGAGCAAGGGATCGGGAATGAAGACGAAACTGTACGATTATAATGTCAAAATCACCATCCAAATCCAAATCCAAATCCAAACACCTTTTTTCTGAAGTTTTTGCCCCTTCCGATTTCTGCTCGCTCTGTTCGTGAAAATTATCTCCAGCTTCCAGTCAAACGACGAACGCAACGCTACTCCTTGGATTTGGCTCGCAGATGTTTTGTGGATCTTGGATCTTGACCCGCTTAGCTACTCGAAATTTCTGTAAATGTTTTCTTTTTTACCGGGATTCCGTTGAATTTTGATCGACATATGTTCATCCATATTTCTACATATTCATAAGTTCTTGATGAACCGATATTTTCATTTTATATTGTAAAAAATCAACTAAACATTAAAAANAAAAAAAAAAAAAAAAAAAAAAAAAAAAAAAAAAAAAAAAACGACATTACAAATGTAAATATAATATGAATTATTTGCATTTTAACTTATTTTAAAAGTATAAACTATGTATTTATGAATTTAAATATTTTTCTTTTTACATTTTTTTTTAATATTCATTAATATCGACTTTATATCCTATCTCGAACGACTATTCAATATTTACATTTTTTTTAAGTGGACGAGGTTTCCATACCCTTGGATATTGTCATTTTAGTCCGTTGCCTATCGTAATAGGTTTTCAAGAGGTTTCGCACTCTTATAAGAAATGTTTCATTCCCCCGAGTTGGGATCTAACCATCCACCTCCTCGTGAGTCTAGTGTCCTTGTTGGTACACCGCCCGTTATTTACCTCTGATACCATTTGTAACAAACCAAACTTACTATTAGTTGTCCACTTTGGTCTATTACATATCGTCGTCACCTTCAAAGCTTTAAAACACGTCTACTATTGAGAGGTTTCCACACTCTTGTAAAGAATGTTTCGTTCTCTTCTTCAACCAATGAGGGATCTAACCGTTATTGAACCTTAAGACATGTAGGGCGGTGTAATCCAGGTTACAATGGATGCACCCAAATGCTTGGAACAACCGGTGAGGCCCACACAAACACATTGGAAAAAAAAAAAAACGCTATGAACATGAGCATGCAAATAGGACGATTACAACTTGTAAAAACTCTTGGTTTCCACAAGAGTACGTGGTCATCCAACTTAGTACTCTTCAGTTCCGAGGGTACCCGGTATATATATATTATTAAAAAAAAGTGCATAATTAAAAGTGGATTAAAAATAGAGATTAAACACACCATAATTGCCACAGTAAAAAAGGTTAAAATTTTTGAAATTATTAGAAAATAAAATTCTGTAATTAAACATAAAACAAAATTCCAATTGTACATCATCCGGCCTTTGGGTCCGTGAGTGAAACCAGAAAGAACAAGAAAACAGAGCATAAGGAATCATTTTCCGGGAAAATCCAAGAAAATCAAATCAAATCAAATCCCACCATTGTTTTAATGATCATCAGATTCGAGAAGTTTCCCATGGCGTTTGTTCGTTCAATCGCCTCCTTCTTCCTCCATCATCATCTCTTGATATCGACATTCATGGCTGCAAAACGCCTTATCGCCTCTGTAAGAACAGAACCGATGAGAATTGGAAGAAGAAGAAGAAGAAGATAAGTTCATGAATTTTTCAAATTCGGACCTGTAAATGTAAATATCTTTGTCTTCTTCGAGTTTCTTCTTGCAATTGTAACAAAAACTGAGGAAATTTTCAGAGGAAAAGCTCGTTCGATCTCTGAAATACCCATTTTCTTTTCTCGCCGGTGAATATACGCCGGCGCCGCTTTCAATTACGCAATCGCCGAATATATGAGTGGTTCGAGGATTTGGGCCGTGAGAGATCACGCAAGTGTAGTCCTCTGATTGTTCGATTTCGTCGGCGGAGAGACAGCCGGTGAAAACCAGAGGCGAAGTCGGAGTTTCATGGCCGGAGATCGACGATTTCTTCGCCGGAGACAGCGATGAAACAGGGGATAAAGAACCCAAATGAGGATTCCTCGTCTTGATCCCGAATTCCGCCGGCGATCTTGGAGAGTCGTCGGTCGGAGAAACGAACTGCGGTAGAGGAGGAATTTGAATCTTTAATTGAGATCCCAACAGAACCACTCTGGTGTCGGATTTTGTGGGTTTCTGGTCGGAATTCTCCTCCGTTAGAGCATCGACAATGCCGAGACCGATCCCTTTCGAATCCCACGGCCGTTTGGACTCTGTTAATGGCGTTCTGGGCGAATTTGATTCCGACCAAAACGAACTTCTCAGACCCATAAATGGTTCGAGAATTGAAGTTGGACTCATTACAGCCTCTGTTTCGGAAAATCCCTTTGAAGAAGAACTTCTAAACAAGAAAGACGAACTCAATTTCCTGTTATTACTCATCGGAGAAGGTAAACAGCCACCGCCACCGCCACCGCCCATTGCTAATTCTACTTCAAGATCTAATTCCCCTGAAATCACAACACGAAACCCAGTAAGAAAAAAAGAAAAAAAACAGCTACCCATGTAAGGAATTCAAACTTGGGTCTCACCGGAGAAGACAAGAACTGGTGAAGATGATCGGAAACCACCATGGACAGATTTTGAGCGACTTCCATTAGTGAAAAGTGAATAAAAAAGGAGAGAAACAGAGAATCAAAGCTTCGTTAATTCATCCATCCATCCATCCATCCATCCATCCCCCGGGTTTAGCGCTCCAAAAGGCTGATTAAAAGGAAGGCAGATGTGCAGGAACAGGACGACAAGAACAGAGGAAAAAAACAGAGAAATTTAGATTTGTGTTTCTTTCTGCTTTTGCTTTCTAATTCATCTTTTTTTGTTTTCTATTTCGGCTTTTGTTCTGACAATCTCTGAAAAGGGTTCAAGCCCCTAACATAAAGGAAACAAACAAACAAACAAAAATGAAGCTCGTAAAACCAGAAACCATGAAAATTCAAGAACAACGGCGCAGAATAATGATCAGTTTTTGAGTTTCTCCATTATGGGTTTCGTTTTGTTTATTATTCCTGGGCAGTTTCCTACTGTTAGCGGGAGGAGGAAGAACAAGAACACGGCGGAGGAGGAGGAAGAACACGGCGGAGGAGGCGGAGGAAGAAGAAGGAGAAGGTTATTGATCAGAATTGGATGAAGAAAGGGAATATATAAACTCCCACGCGGCCACGCCCCACCGGCTGAGGAGACCGTCAGCCACTCACCTGACCCACTACCACACTCACTTTTAATTTTATTTATTTATTTATTCTCTAATAAATCTTATTAAAATATACACTGAAATTAAATTACAATATTTTCAAAATAAGTTAAATAGGTAAAATATTTTATTTTGACTCCATTATTTTAAAATTAAAAAAGTGTTTCATTTTTTATTTTAATAGTTTTTAAACTTTTAATAAATTCTTTAATTTTCAACTTGAGATTCTTACCGTAAAAACCTCTTCTTAGTAGAACCATTTTAAAATTGTGAGGTTGATGACAATACGTAATAGTCAAAGCAAATAATATCTACTAGTTATAGATTCGAGCGGTTTCAAATAGTATCAGAGTCCGTTGTCAGAAGGTACAAGACACTGATCGAAATAAGGCTAGATTCTTTATAGAGTAGACACGTTTAGAACAGTGAGACTCACAACGATATAAGCAACAAATTGTATGAGAGTAAATACCGAACAATGTACTAGTAGGACCACGGAATAATGTTGGAACGACCCAGATCCACCGCTAGCAAATATTGTCCTCTTTAGGCTTTCCCTTTCGAGTTTCCCCTCAAGACTTTAAAACGCGTCTGCTAGAAAAAAAAATTTCACACTCTTATAAATAGTGATTTGTTCTCCCTGACCAACACGTGACATCAGAAATATACTAGTAGTAGATTGTGGCAAAACAAAACAAATTATAGAAACTTGAAATGTCAGATTTGGTAAAATTTTAAAGAGCGGTAAAAACATGGTGTTTTTACCGACAAAAAAAGGTGTTTACTTTTACCAATTTTCCTCCAAGAAAAAAAAAAAAAAAACTTATATAATAAGTGTCCTTTAAACTTTTTTTTTCTTTTTTAAAATTAGTTATTATTATTAGCTGACATGTCAATTTAAAAAAGGAACAAAATGACGTGGAAATTATTCAAACTTCACACACGGATTGAAATTTGAGTCACAGTATATTTTGTCTTCACTCACATACATTACAATATAAATATATTTTAAATTATAAATCATACCCCTAAATTTAGGTACTATGTAATAGCTTTTTATTGAAAAAATAAATTAAAGTAAATGAATTATTTAGTATGGTAGTTACTTATACGACATTAGGTCTATATCGTAGCTATGTATTAATTACCATAGCTACTAGCTATTTCTATGATATTAGATATATGATTGAGAAGTCAAAAGAAATTATTTATTTAACTATAAATCGACCAATCTACAAACGACATCTAATAATTAAAATCATTTATATTCCAATGTCCATGCACCTTAAACATAGGCTTAGCGACATTAGTAATCAATTTAACATGTTAGCTCTGTTGTACGCCGAAAGCAGAACAAATGTACTCACAACACTAATGATCGGAATTACGCAAAGAGACACCAAGATATTTACGTGGTTCGGAGAGAATAAGTTTCCCTACATCCACGGGTAGCAACCAATTACTAAAATCAAGGCGTTACAAGTGAATACCTCACTATCACACTATAAATACTCTCACCAATATATCACTCGACAAATACAATATGACACCCAAAACTTATGACAATTTAGGACAAGCTCAAATATAATATAATAATTTAATTAAAAGTATATTTATAAATAATTTAAAATAATTGACGTTGTCGGCTTAGCTTTGCCGGCTCAGCCGAGAGAGAGAGAAAGGGGGTTGGTGTGGGGCCCGCAGAACAGTTAAAGAACCGGGTGGAAAGTTCACGGACCGGCTCGTGGGACCCACGGCCATAAATTAATTAATTAAATAAAATAAAAGGAATGGGCCCCACTTAACTATAGTTAAAAGAGCCGGATTCTTTGTCCGGTTCGGTCCCACATTTATTCTAATGTTCCGTCGTGGTCTCACCCCCACGGTTATTTAATTTCTCTGATTATATTATTATTCTGAAATTTATGCCATTATCTACCTTGTGAAATGACTTAATTACCCCGACAATATATTCAGAATTAGAGTCAACGTAGGGGCATTATGGGGATTTCCAATTGAGTGAAGAATATGGAATGGAATGGGTCCCCTTTGAAAAAGATGAGTAGTTGATGAGCCTGAGAGTCCCAATAATGTTTCATCATAACTCAACCAATCACCTTTTTTTTTTTTTTTTTACAATTTTTAATTTTAATATTTTTTTAGTAAATATTAAATTTCAGTATTTTATATATAATTCTTTTACGAAACATTTTGTTTATTAGAAAGTATTTTCTCTTAACCGTTGGCGTGGGCGTTCATACCATTAAAAATGTTGACATGACATGCACGAGAAATTTAGTTGGATAACTAGACATAATAATTTACCTAGTCTACCTACTTACTTGTCTGGCTACATTTTTTTTTAATTTATTTAATTAGCATAATTTATCTAATAAATCATAGACGACGTTAATTCGTTGAAGTTCATCAATATAATAAAGTTTTAGATCTGTGCGTTTATTTTAATTATATACACTAAAATACATTTGGAAGCGATAATAAATAAATAAATTTTCGAATTTCAATAATTGTAATAAAAATAAAAAAAATAAAAAAATTAATGTTTATGATCCTAATATTAAAAAAAAAAATTATCAAAATGAGTTTGGAATATTTTGATAGGCATCTTAATTTAAAAAACAATAAAGAATAATCTAATTATTTTAATTTAAGATTATTATTACTATTAATTTATTATTTAAAAAAAAATAGTATTCCTTCTGTACTTTACTATACAATACTTCAGTTCAAAAGTGATGTCACTTTATGTATTATTTAACTATTTTTATTATCATTCATATTTATTTTAATTATTTTATTAATCATGTGAATATAAATAACCATTAATAAAGTCATTGACTTTGGCTATACTTTTATTATTATTATTTATTTATTTTCTTTGAATCCATTGAAAGCTTCGTATTATATATTTATTCTTGTTAATTAAACTATACAATAATTAATAAATGTTGGACTTATTTCATGTGTCTATATCCTATCTTTAAAATTAATTAGATTAAATTTTAATTATTTGTTTATGATTTTAATTTAATTTTTTTTTTCCAAAAATAAACTTATTTTCAAGCCTACATAATTGGAAACAACACAATTATTAAATGGACCATATTATTAAAAAATATATATCATTTATGACAAGTTTTTGAATTTTATATTTAACGTATAATTCAACTTTAGAAATTATCTATTAAATTATTAATTTTATATTTTATATTTAATATTTTTTTAAATCAAAAGTTAATTATTTGTTAAAATTTAAAAAATACTAAATATTAACTAAAAAAATTTAGATACTAATTAAACATATTTTAAAGCTTAAACGATTTATTAAAAAAATATAAAAATTTAGAAATTAAATTTATAATTAAACATATCTTTTATATTAAAAAGAATTATCTCTATTTTACAATTTTGATAGATTTTATTTTATTTTATTAAAAGAAAAAAGAAAAAAAAAATTCTTAGCATTCCCTTTTAGCCTTTTGATCTTTTATTATTATTTTATTTTTATTTTTTATTTTTTTTTTATTTTTTTACCTATATCTTCAAAGATGCTATTTATGATGATGGTGACATGGCACCAAAAAATCTTAAGAACAAGCTAATGGTTATAATTATCCATAGTTATTATTATTTTTTTTTTTTTTTAAGAAATATTTATTTGAATTTTAGAGCCATATATAAATAAATATATATTACGAAACTAGTAGCCTGCTCCGGTTCCCTTACGAAACTTTCGTTATTGGGTTAGCCATACACTTCACATGTTTCTAGCGATTCACATGGCATCATCAAATGATACAAGTCTTGGATAAGAATCTACAACGCACTAGAACGCCCTTGTTGACGATCCTTTACTCCGACAGCATCTAGGGTTCCTCGAACAATGTGATATCTCACACCGGGTAAATCCTTAACCCTTCCCCCTCTTACTAAGACTACAGAATGTTCTAAATATTTAAAATTTTAATTTTACGAGGTTTTATTATTGATGTAACATTTATTAAAGATAAATATATATTTTTTAAAAATAATTAAAAAAGAACAACTCGACAACTTAATCTGACAAGAAAAATAGAGGGTGGAGTATCGACTAAAATAAAGTTATAAAAAAACACTTTTTTATCACACGACCAAAAAAAAAAAAAAAATTAAAATATTTGAACAATACATCAACGCTATTGTCTCAAAGTAGGCGTAAAAGCATATAGAATCATATTTAAAACTTTAATCTACGAGGCGATGACCTAGGAAAAGCAAAATTAATGAAATATATTAAACTTTAATCTTAATATATATAAAGTTGATGTAACGCTTCATCTTATATCCGTCAATGATATGAATTAAATAAATTAAAAAAAACATAATTTTTCAAAAAAGNTATTTTTTTACCTATATCTTCAAAGATGCTATTTATGATGATGGTGACATGGCACCAAAAAATCTTAAGAACAAGCTAATGGTTATAATTATCCATAGTTATTATTATTTTTTTTTTTTTTTAAGAAATATTTATTTGAATTTTAGAGCCATATATAAATAAATATATATTACGAAACTAGTAGCCTGCTCCGGTTCCCTTACGAAACTTTCGTTATTGGGTTAGTTAATTAAAAAAGAACAACTCGACAACTTAATCTGACAAGAAAAATAGAGGGTGGAGTATCGACTAAAATAAAGTTATAAAAAAACACTTTTTTATCACACGACCAAAAAAAAAAAAAAAATTAAAATATTTGAACAATACATCAACGCTATTGTCTCAAAGTAGGCGTAAAAGCATATAGAATCATATTTAAAACTTTAATCTACGAGGCGATGACCTAGGAAAAGCAAAATTAATGAAATATATTAAACTTTAATCTTAATATATATAAAGTTGATGTAACGCTTCATCTTATATCCGTCAATGATATGAATTAAATAAATTAAAAAAAACATAATTTTTCAAAAAAGAGGATAAATGTAGCAGCTATGGTTATATGGTAGATAAATAATGATTGAAATTTTGATTATTTTAAAAAGCAATTTTGAGAACTTTTTCATTTTATTCTATGCTTTATTAGAAAATATTACACGTAACGTTACTAAAGGTTTGTATTTTTATAACATATAGTAAAATATTCATATTTTAGTCTTCCTCAAATTATTTTTTGTTTTTATTCATACAAATCATCATTTTTTGGACAAATTTGTACAAAAGTAAATTAAAGTTTCTAACTTTTCTTTTTTCATTTATTCAAATTTATTTTTATCCGTTAAAATTTTAAACTTTTACCTTCAAGTCTACAGCTAACAAATATTATCCGCTTTGGTCCATACTAAAATTTTTCGAGTACAATAAATTCAGGTGGTAGAATTTTGAACCTCCAATCTCAAGGAAAGGAATAAATGTCGGCTATCATTGAGTTATGCTCATATTGACCACATAATACTCTCCAGAGTAATTATAAGTAAATATGTCAAATTATGTAATATTAGATATAAATTTAAATTATAAATAAACATTTGATTTGAGTAATTAAATAATTTAATATTGTAAAAATATATTAGTAATAAAAAATTACCAGGAAAATGAGTTGGTGGAAAAAACTTTAATTGTTGGGGGAAAGTAAAAGATAATATTTTTTATAAAAAAGAAAAAAAAAAGTAATTTTCATCGTGGGTCCTCCACGTAAGGGGCACAGGGGACGTCATTTTCGTGGGGACCCCTTAATTTAATCAAATCACCGCTATACTTTCAACCAATGGACCCCACAACTGGGACCCGCATTGACCAGCGGGGACTTGATTGCATCCACGTCAGATTGTTTTTATTATTCGTGGTTATTCAATTATAATAATAAAATATATCTAAAATTATTTAGAATTTTAACTAAATTTATTCATCCAAAATTTTAATTTTAAAGATTTTATAATTTTATAGTTTTAAACCTAATATTAATAGAGATATTTTTTTTTAATTCGAAGGAATTAATGAAATTTTTTAAACTTTATTAAAGATATTTTTGAAATAATATTAAAAGGTTTATTTGAAACAAATTAGAGTAAAAATATATTTTTTATTAATTTATCTTTCTTTTAATATATAATTTAAATTTAATTTTTGTTAAGGTTGTGCGTGGGCTTTGACAAAGGGCAACTGGGGCCCACTAAAAGGGACAAAAACAAGTGCAAAAGTCAATATGTGCTTGATTAACCAGAGTTCACAAAGGCCCAAACCCATGGCCCATTATGCTTTTTTTTTCCCTCTTTTTCCTTTTTATTTTTGTTATCACTTATTTCCCAAGAAAAATTAGGGTTAAAATTGTAATTTTCCATACCTTTAAGAGTTTCAATCTCGTGTCGTGGTCGTTAATGGATTGATTTGGGTCGATGAGAAGACGGTCAAATTTATGTTAGAATGAGATAACCGTAAAATATCTCTTTGTAAGAAAAAAAAATAACCATAAATTATTTACACTTTTAACTGGTTGTGACATGTACGCTTAATCAAAAGATCAGAGATTTGAATTTTCACACGTTAGAATAGGAGTGTACATTCAACCTGACAACCCGGACCAACCCAACTCGAACTACAAGGGTTGGTTTGGGTTGGCTTAGCATTACGGGTAGGGTTGGGTTCATTTTTCTAAACCCGAACTGAATCGGTTCGGTTTCGAGTTCGTGGATAAGTCCTTCGGTACCAGGCATATACATTTTTTAAACACTATTTTGTTTAGTTTAGGGATCTCTAATATTGCAATTAAAATATTTTATAGTATTTTTATTTTTGTTATATACAACGTCTTTAAATTAATTATTTTTATTTTTATTATTTATTTAATTTGATGATCTGTCCTTATATTTTTTTTTTTTTTTACTTTAACCCATTCTCAATAAGTCTTTAGTTTTATGACAATGTTGAACTATATTAATATGTTAGAATTTTTGCGGGTTGTTTTATATTGTGTTTTATGTGAATAATGAGACGTAAAGTTTTGAAAAATTGGACAAAATAGGTAGAATTTGTATCTAAAGATTATTACTGGCGTGCAGATTCTCGAATCTACATGCAATAGTTATTAAAAAAACAACTATATTGTAGATATCTTATCGAATAGTTTATTCATATATTTGTTCTATTGATGCAAAAATAATAATGGGCACGTGCACAACTCAATTTCGACATAATTTAAATGATCTCCAAACCACGAAAACCCATACCGTTATAAAAATGAAAAATACAATCAGTTGGAAGCTTGCAATAATGCAAAAATGGTGACTAAATTTTGAAGTAAAGTTCGGTGTTTTAGTTTTACCCGTACCTCTAGACTCCTCGCTTGAAGATTTTGATGTTTCAGCCAAACTGTGCGGAGAAACGACTATCAAAATTAACAAGACATTAGTTAGTACTTGATTATCGTATGGTTACTTTTATTTTTTTTTACTTTAACCCATTCTCAATAAGTCTTTAGTTTTATGACAATGTTGAACTATATTAATATGTTAGAATTTTTGCGGGTTGTTTTATATTGTGTTTTATGTGAATAATGAGACGTAAAGTTTTGAAAAATTGGACAAAATAGGTAGAATTTGTATCTAAAGATTATTACTGGCGTGCAGATTCTCGAATCTACATGCAATAGTTATTAAAAAAACAACTATATTGTAGATATCTTATCGAATAGTTTATTCATATATTTGTTCTATTGATGCAAAAATAATAATGGGCACGTGCACAACTCAATTTCGACATAATTTAAATGATCTCCAAACCACGAAAACCCATACCGTTATAAAAATGAAAAATACAATCAGTTGGAAGCTTGCAATAATGCAAAAATGGTGACTAAATTTTGAAGTAAAGTTCGGTGTTTTAGTTTTACCCGTACCTCTAGACTCCTCGCTTGAAGATTTTGATGTTTCAGCCAAACTGTGCGGAGAAACGACTATCAAAATTAACAAGACATTAGTTAGTACTTGATTATCGTATGGTTACTTTTATCGAAAAACCTTCTATAAATTTGTAGAGAAATCTTACCATTACAACGAGTAATAGGTGAAGTTTGAAGACGACAAGCGCCAAGGAGAGTGAGAGCCAGAGTTTGGTTGACATTGATCCCTCCAAGTGAGGAGGCACAAAGACACTGCGGTTGCGAGCGAACGACGGTGGTCAGCTGCGAGCAGCAGCTCGGAGACGGGGTCGAGGAGTTGCGGGTGATGTAATTGAGGCAAGGGGAGAGGCTGATGAATACATTGCTACAATGGGACGACTGTGCCACAGCTCCTCTTGCCTATAACAACATGGCCACCATGGCCAACACAGTACTTGCTTCCATTGTTGCCATTGACAAGAACTTCCTCTAAGACTTTGGGATTTGTAGCAAATTTGGAGTGTAGAAGGCTGATGAATGGTGGGTTTTGTTGGTGAACGAATTTTCCTACTTTTTTTTTTTTTTTTTTTTTTTTTTTTTTTTTTTTTTTTTTTTTTTTTTTTTTTTTTTTTTTT